>NW_026705587.1:300000-577413 GCF_029867415.1 Vicia villosa
ATTTTATTCATTTAAAATTCAAATTAAATCTAATAAAATGATGAGAAATATTAAAGGGATGGAGGAGATTATTTTGGCATCTAATATAGAGTCTCAAAATCATAATAAATCAGTATAAATTCGTGGGATATTGATTGAACAAGATTGGACCCAAAAATAGTAAAATTTCAATTAAATTTCAATCAAATTTCTCACCATCAAAACAGATGATTTTATTTGATTCTCTCCAAACTTGTAACCCTAAAATCATTCTCTATATATACTCATATTATTCAAGGCATAAGGGGACGAAATGGAGAGACAATAACAAGGGTTCAAGAGTGCAAAAAACTATCAAGAACTAGGGCAAACTCGTGGGGTTCCTTCCAAGCAATCTCGAAGCCAAAAACTTGTTCTATTCCACTCACCAGGTATTATAGAATATGTCCAAGTGTTTTATAACATGTAACAGCATTTATAACTCGAATTTTACAATCTCCATGTTCATGCATATTTCGTATTACTTGTATTTTCATAAACCAATGCGATTTCCTGTGATTTAACGATTCTTTTGAGTTTATGGAATGTTTTAAAGAAGATTTAAACCATCAATGGGAAGCTTTGGGGCCTGAAACGCATGGTGCCATTGTTAGGGCACCAAGGAACTTGTTGTTCGTATTCGTACTTGCAGAGGTTTTTAGACAAACTAACACCGCCATTGAATTCGTAGGGTCTTAGTTCATAGATCTAGGCAGCCATGGTTTTTGTTCGACCTTGATTTTGCAGGTTTCATAAAAAGAAAGATACCTGCGGAAAAATCCGCAGGTAAGGTCGCAGCCACGCTCACAAGAAATTACGCAGGTATGGGGAAGAAGACGATGAATAGTAGCAGCGATCCCTGGCCCTTGCATGCGTGGCATCGTTTTCTAATTTCATTCGTCCGTCAACATAAACAATCTCTCTCCTCATGCTT
This sequence comes from Vicia villosa, assembly GCF_029867415.1. Classification (NCBI taxonomy): domain Eukaryota; kingdom Viridiplantae; phylum Streptophyta; class Magnoliopsida; order Fabales; family Fabaceae; genus Vicia; species Vicia villosa. The sequence continues at coordinate 300,953 of NW_026705587.1, forward strand.
GTGGTGATCTCATTGGACAGTCAAAGGTTCAACGACCTTCTCTCTCTGTTCCAATTGGACAGCGCGCTTCCTGGGCCCACTTTTGACTACTCTTTGAATTTTCAGTTTAATATTTATTAACATATTAATAAAATTTGCGTTTGATTTATTAGCGACTAAAAGGTGCAGCGTGTTTGGCAGGAGTTACGTTGTTGAAATTGTAAAACGGGGGTTCGATCCCCACTGGCTTCAGTTTTGTTTCTTCCTTTTTCTTTAATAATGGTTGTTCCCAGTTTCTACGCAGCCAGTCCGTATGAGTGCACGATGCACCAGCACTGCTCAGCCAATGGATGCTCAACAAACGAGATCCAAGGATCCCACAAGTGCGTCCTCATGGTATACCAGCAGGAGATCTTCACACAGAATCGAGCGCTCCCCCTGGGCTCCTTCAACATTGGGCTGGATCCTTTGCCATCCATCCCTCTCTCAGATCACACCCCCCAGGTCCAATTCATTTTTTCTCCCTTTCTCACTTTTATTTTCTTTTAGTTTATATGTTATTATTATTATTAGTAGTATTAACTTATTTAGATTAAGTTTTCTTAATTAATTAAAATCAACCATTAAAAATACAAAAGATATAGATTTAGGTTTTAATTAATTTAATAATTTTAATTAATCTAATAATTAGGTCTTAGTTAATTTCAGGATTAGTAATTATTTTAGTTAATTTAGATTTAGGATTAATTTTTAATTTAAAATTTAATTGCACATAGTTAATTAAGTTAGAATATTTCTTTAGTTTTAGGATAATTTTATATTTCAATTAACATTAACTTTTTGAAAACTCCAATTTCTCGCGATCTTCTTTCTCATCTCCACTCTATGATTGTCACATGCGTGTTTTAATTTTTAATCTATGTCATTTAAATTCTACCTTTATTTAATTATGCCATTTATTTAATGATTTAATTTCTGTCATTTAAATTCTATAAGGTGTATAGGTCGCTATTTTAATTTTGATGTAATAGTAATTAGGGCCTTTACTTTCTCGTTTTTTACTTTCCGCACCCATAAACTATTTTAAATTTTTGTATATATTAAACTGCGTGGTTAGTAAATAGGGAGTGCAAGATAATTAATTGAACGTAGCTCACTAATTCAAGATAAATATCTGAATACGATCACGTGATTGTTGCACACATCCACTTTTAAGGTAATCCTCTCTTCTGTTGCCTTTCGAATAAAATAGTCAAGTCCCTTCGAGCGTAGGGATACCTTAGCATATGCTGCCTTCGATTCAAATCACCATGTCCCTCCGATAAAAGATCATAGTCCCTTCAAGTTGCCTACGATAAATATGATCTCGTCCCTCGATTAAATGGTGATAGTCCCTTCGATTGCTAAGGTATCCTTACTATTTCCTAAATGACTATTATATCCTTCCCTAAGACTACCTGCCCTCTTTATGGTAGGGACAGTCTTATGGCGAACGATAACCCTCGATGACCCGCACATCCAATGAAAGGACTACCTACCCTCTTTATTGTATGGATAGCCCTTTCAAACGAAAACTTAAAGAACAAGAAATACAATCTTAGAGTAGGTGCTCTTAAATGCTTGCTCCATATTCAAACTTTCAAATTACTTTTCATACCCTTTTCAAATCAATTCAAAAAGGCTACACTTATTCTATGAGCTAAAGTCCTTATTCAAATATTTTCAATTCACACACGACACCCTTTCAAACAATTCAAACAAACAAGTGAGCTAAGCAATTAAGAGCCCATAGATAACCATGGATACAAAGGGTGCTCGTACCTTCCCTTTGTATAACTTACCCCCCGAACTCAAAGTCTTTTAAAAAGGTTTTTTTCTGTTCTTTTAGCCTTTCTATATATTGGATAAAATAAAAGTCAGTCGCGACTCTTGCCTATCCACAACATTTCTTAAAAGTCAGTTCTCCCACCGTATTACAACCCTTCTCTGTGAGTTATCCCAAACTCAAAATATTTGCTTTGAGATCTGGCACATAATAGACATCTTGAATTGACCCAAGCAAATCATCCTTCTGCAAGTAACAAATTGTTCCTTTGCCTTTGACCTTCACCTTCAATGCATCTCCAAAAGATACATGACCATCTTCAATCTTTTTCATTTCTATGAATAGATGTTTGTGACCACACATATGATTGCTTGCCCCTGAGTCAAGATACCACATAGTGTCATTCTCTTTGCTTACCTCCTTTTGAGTCATCAATAGAAATCCTTCATTCGATTCTGTTTCAATGACTAAATTTGTTGTCTCTTCCACCTTTCATATGAATCGACAATCTTTTGCAAGATGTCCTCCTTTACCACAGTTATAGCAACTGTAGGAGTTGCAGTCCTTTGCATAATGCCCCTGTTTGTTACATTTGTAGCATTCGATGTTGGAGTAGTTCGAACTACCACCTCTCTGGCCACGTCCTCTAGCCTGCCAATTCTGATAGCTTCGACCACCATCTCGACCTCCACGGCCACGTCCTCTCCCACCCCAATTTTGAGAGAAGAGTGTCATTTCGTCTCTAGTGGATTCCTTGGTTATATCTGCATTATCAATTGTCTCCTCCTTCCTCTGTATTTTGCGTTATTCATGTGCCTCAAGTGAACTAGCGACCTCTTCGATAGTTATTGTCCAGAGATCCTTCGACTCTTCTATTGCACATATTATATTTTCGAATTTGTATGTCAAAGATCTTAGGATTTTTTCGACAACACGAGTATTGGTCATTGCTTCTCCATTTCGTTTCAGTTGGTTTACAACTGTTTGTACACGCATGATGTAGTCTGACACGGACTCCGACTCCTTCATCTTCATTCTTTCTAATTCTCCTCGAATAGTTTGTAATCGAACTTGCTTGACTCTATCTGCTCCTTTGAACGCCTTTTCTAAAGTGTCCCATGCTTCCTTTAACGTAGTTGAACCAGCAATCTTTTCAAATCCTGACTCGTCTACAGCTCTAAACAACATGTATAACGTTGTTTTGTCTTTCGACAGCGTCTCTTTCAACTCTTTGTTCTGGGTTGTTGTGTTTCCCGTCGTGTTTTTGGTTCTTCAAACCCATCATCTACTACTTCCCATACGTCTAACGATCCAAGTAGCGCCTTCATCTGGATGCTCCAGTATTCATAATTTTATTTTGATAATTGAGGCAGTGGCATTTGACTCATCATATTTGTCATGCGCTCTGATACCAATTTGAAGGAAATAGATTTCTTTCTTATATTGATATTGACTTGCAAAAGTATTTAGAATGAGTTACAAGAGGTCTTTATATAGAGACCAAGGATAAGATATAAAATACTGCAACACTAATTATCTGATAGTTCCTAGAAGAATATAACTATTCACTGCCCAAGGGAATCTACCATTTCCGCTACCCAATGCAACATTTAAGTTTATCCAACATGCTTGTCGTTTTTTTAAAGTAGGTTGTAGTGTGTATATGTGAATATGGTTGTTTGCAAGGGGAACATATGAAGGAGCTTGCTCCCTTTCGTGGCAACAAAAGATACATGTTTTGAAGTTTGTTTAAAGTTTGAGCATATTGTGTTGTGAGGTATTACTATTTAAACTTTGTAAATGAATAGAGTGCATATTTAATTCTCTTCAAACTCTTTTAACTTGTGTTTTTGATTCTGATCATTGGCCTTATTTCAGTGATACTTGGTGAAGTTGCTATTGGTCGTGCAAAGATGCTAATGAGCGAGAGACAAAGCTTGAATGTGCCTGTTTCCTCGAATCTATTAATAGGTAGGATATTTATTTCCAAGGTTAAGATTTTCATTTTCTTTTCAAAGGTGGGGTGTTTTAGGAGTGGTGATTTCTTATCCCCTAAAACATGTTCATTATTGCTGCAAAATAAAACTCAGAAATTAATCATATGTAGTTATATTCATCCCCAATAAAGTACCTGATTTGTTGTACATAGTTAACCCCAACACTTCAGCTCAGTATGTACATGTTGTGATCATCGTGTTTTAACTGTTTTTTTGATTCCGTTAACATATTGCAGCTGAACTGGTCTTTGTGTCCCTATTTAATCGTCTTAAACCTGAAGGTGAGATTGGCGCTAGCCTTTCGAACATTCAAGGTAGAAGAAGATTAAATACCCAAGAGAACCAGAAAATTTGCGCTCCAAGTAACAGATGGTTGTATTATTTTTTTGGATGCCTCCTCTTAACAAGCTTCGACAAGTAACAATGAGATATTCGCATGACACTTTTTTTGGGATTATATGACAAACGTCCACAACACGGAGGTTGGGACACTCACGACTCGAAGTCGGAAACTCAGAACTCACAACTCAAAGATTGAAAGACTCGCGACTCGAGGTCGGAAACCCAAAACTCACAACTCAACGGTTGGAATCTCAGAACTCTCAAATCAACAGTTGGAAAACTCACGACTAAAAGTCGGAAACTCAGAACTTACAACTCAACGATTGAAAGACTCACGACTCGAGGTCGGAAACCCAAAACTCACAACTCAACGGTTGGAATCTCAAAACTCTCAACTCAACGGTTGGAACACTCACGACTAAAAGTCGGAAACTCACGACTCGAGGTCGGAAAACAAAGGACTCACAACTCAACGGTTGGAATCTTCACGAAAAAAGATCGGAAACTCACGACTAAAGGTCGGAGAATAAAGGACTCACAACTCAACGGTTGGAATCTTCACAACAAAAGGTCGGAAACTCACGACTCGAGGTCGGAAAACAAAGGACTCACAACTCAACGGTTGGAATCTTCACGACAAAAGGTCAGAAACTCACGACTCGAGGTCAGAAAACAAAGGATTCACAACTCAATGGTTGGAATCTGAACTGGATCTAAAGGGGTATGCCGATAACCACCGGACTTGAACGGGGAGGACTAATCAACACTAGACCCGGCCGAAGGATGCCCATAACCACGGGACTTGAAAGAGATGCCAATAATCATTGGACTTGACCGAAGAAAACCACTAATGACTAGACTTTATTGGGGATGTTATTAAACACTGGGTTTGCAAGGAAACATTGATGCTCGCGAAGCATAAGAACTACATGGATCCCACAGGCCGAAAGGCGGGGTGTAATTCCACAAGAGTAACAATCATTCGAATTGCCACATGTTATACCCCAAAAATTGGGAGTTTCATATAATCTTGGATTTTATTTCATAATTATCCTGATTTTATGAATACTCAGTTTTTAGGATATTTTTTACACGGTATTTTGGGTTCGCTGTTGAATTTATTCTTACACAAACGCCAAATACTGTTTATCACTTCACACGCTGTTTATTTGAGATTTATTTTCAGATAAATAATACTGACGCAATTGGTACAGAATTAAATTTTTGCAGGTACAGAGTTCGGAGATTCAAACTGTGCTGGTAACAATTAAATTATTTATTAGTTTTGTTTCCCACTAATTTTTGTACTATATTATTGTTTTCAAATCTCTTTCTTTCTTTTCAAATCTCTTTCTTTCAAATCAAATCCTAACTTTATTCTATACATCTTTCTTTTCAAACCCTACCATGTATTTTTTTCAAAACCTACTATCAATCAAACTTTCCTTTTTTGTACGGTACCACTTCATTCCCCAACGTCTCCATCCTTCTTTTCACTCTATATATACCCCTCATTTTTTCCATAAATTCTCACATCAAATTTCACTCATCTCCCAAAATTCTATCATACTATCTCATAATTATTTTCTCTTCTTCCCCGGCAAAAATGGCAAAGTGGGTGGATACGTTTTTTCTTGTTGTCATCACTGTTTTTGTGGTGATCATGTCCTTTTTCTGTCCGCATAATCCTGAAAGATGCGGACCTGGGATGCTTGCACTCCCGTACATCTATATATTGTTGTTTATAGCATGGGTGTTTAATCGTCATACTTAAAGTTTGTCGTATCTTTCGCTTTCAAATAACGTACCGTTCATTATATTTGTCGTACTGTTTGTTATATTATGTAATCTTTGTACTGTCAGTATTAAATATTGTATTGTCTATTGTACTGTCACTTAATTATCGAGATAATATTATGTGTGTTTATTGCTAGTTAAATATTCATTTTTCTGTGCATTAAATCCTTCTCAAGATTATTATCAGTAATTTCGTTCGTGTACGGTATATTTTATTTACTTATTATGTTTGTGTTTTTCTAACAACTCATGTAAATAATTTTCACCATTAACACACACAAAATAAACCCAAGAGCATAGCACAAACTCACTCCATATTTCAAAAAAAAATCACAAGAAACTTTAATTTTCGTGTTTGATTTTGCAGCTAGTTTCAAAGCAAACTAAGTCCATAAATCATCTCCTGGGACCTTTTTAAGTATGTTGGGATCAATAGCCAAGTTCAGAAGGACCTAAAACACGAGTTCCATCACTCTCCGGTTTGGTAATTTTCATTGAATTCAAACTCTTCATTTATGCATTGTTATCATGTCTAATGGTTATGGTTGAGTTTATAGTGATCATCAGGTCAGGTTTGAACCCTAGCATGAAAGCTCTAACGTCCAGAACATAGGTTGCCATTGCTAACCGTGTTTTCAAATTTTTCTTCGAACCTCCTGAACCAGGCCGTTTCAAGACAAACTAATATCACCAATGGATTCCCAGACCTCGATTTAGGGGGGTAGGGTCCTTCTTTGGTATTTATTTGACCTATTTTCGCAGGTGAGAATATTCCCTAGCCGGAGAAGAAGACCGGAAATACTGTTCCGGTGGTCAACAAGCCCAAGGGTGGCTGACTAGCTTGCGTGGCGTCTTCCTTTCCTCTCATTGGTTGGTCAAAGTGTTGACAGCATGCATGGCAAAACAAAAGAACGTGATTGGCTCTGGTTTAAAATCTGGGCCCCACTCACTTAAACTCAGAAAAATAAAATAAATTGAATCAGACTGGGCCTGCGTGTATCTGTTATTCACACCCCTGGTTTCTGGCCCATATGCATTTTTGAACTAAAATCAGTTCATCTCCAAACTACTAAATACACCCCCCTGCGTATTTAATTAAAATAAACTAATATTTTGCATTTAATTTAAAATCAACCAATCACAAAACCCAAAAAAATATTTTCTTTTTACCATTAATTTGATAAAATGACAATTCAATTTTTGACATAAAAAATATTTTATTTTTCTTTATAATTAAAATATTTTGTTTAATTAATTAGATAATACTTATATATTTATCTTTTAATTATTTCTAACCTATCAAAAAAATCAAAAAAAAAAACATTTTCTTTTTATTAAATTAAGTTTATATATCATGAACTAATTTTATACATAATTAGAATATTTTTCTCATTAAGTTTAATTTATGTGTATAATTATTTGTATAATTATGTCTTAATAAACTTAATAATTTCAAAAACATTTCAAAAATCACAAAAAAAAATTAATTTTATTTTAAAATTAATTAACAAACAATTTGGATATATTTTAGACTTAACTTTTTGGGTTTAAATTTTATTTCTAATTCTTAACCTTTTAATTAAATTAATTATGCATTAATTTTAATTAAAATCAACCATCCAAAAATATTTTCCCTTTATCTTATTGCAATTTAAATTCATAGATAAGTGTATAGGTTGTCAAATGCATGTAAATAGCGTAGTTTACATTTCTCGCACTATCGATGTAATAGCGTAGATTTACTTTCCGCATTTTACATTCCCGCACTTTAATTTCTATACATATAAAACTACGTGTATGACAAGAATAAAACTGAAGCGCTAGATCACTAATCTCAAAGATAACATATCTGAAAACAAAACACAATCACACTTGCACCTCTTAGGGTAATCCCTCTGTTACTCTTTTCAAAAATCAAAACTTACTGTTTCAAAAACAATTCAAATTTCTTCTGTATCCAGTCAAGGAAAGTTTTCTAAAGAAATAGAACCTTATAAACTTAGGGTATACCTCCTAATTGCTTGCTCAATCAAAAAACAACAAAAAGTTCTTACACATCACTGTTTTTTCAAAACAAACTTTCAAAAAGACAACACTTTGTATATATCCAAACAAGGATCATTACGAAGTTAAAAATCTTTTTCAAACCATCAAAATATCTTTCGAAAGATAAAAACTTTGTATACATCCGCACAAGGATCATTACAAAGTTAACTCTCTACAAAATGTTTAAAACCACATACAAGCATTCCAAGCAAAACAAACGATTCAAACAAGTGAGCTAAGCAATTAAGAGCCCATGGATAACCATGGATACAAAGGGTGCTAACACCTTCCCTTTGTATAACTTACCCCCGAACCCAAAATCTCTTTAAGGTATTTTTCTGTTTCTTTTATAAACCTTTCCTTAATTGGATAAAATAAAAGTCGGTGGCGACTCTCTGATTTTCATAACTCAAAAATAAAAGAAGAGTCGGTTCGCATCCCACAAAAAAAAACCGAGGCGACAGAACTGGCGACTCTGCTGGGGATTTCAAAAAAACAAAATGTTTTTAAAAGGGATTACCTTAGAGTTTAGATCACTTCGATGTTTTCAATTGTTTGTCTTGTTTGCTCTATTTTTCAAAGGTTTGTTTGGGTATTTACTTGTGTGAAAGATAATCTCGAGATACCTTAAGTATGTGGCAATAGACCAAAGAAACTGTACGGCATGTACCAATATGGTTAATCTAGTAGCCACCATTAGTGCGACACTTTGGTCTGTACTGATATCCCTTGAATACGATCAAGGAGTATGTTAGGCTTCCGAAATGTCATCAAGCACTAATTTGCCTCAGAATCTTTAGTTGAACTTGACTTGTGACCTATTAAGTGACTGGCTTTGAAATTGATCGAAGTTGGTTATCCTCGAGGAATGTTTTGATCGGCCGTCTGAGTGCCATATTGAGATGTTGTCTCCAAGGATCACAGAACCCGAATACCATTCTAGGACAGGTCGAACCAACTAAACATCAGTGGGGAGGGTATCACCTATGAACCTCGTGCAAGCCTTTAAACCTAAGGCTATTGTGTGATTTGTTTGTGTTTTCCACATGTTTGACATCATGACATCATAAGCATCATAATCATATCATTTTTCTCACTAATCATTTCAAGGATCGAAGAGTTTACCTTTGTTCTGTTGTTGCAGGTAATGGCTCCCGCTACCAGAGATTATATCCGGATCAACATCGCAACAGTACCATCTGAACTTAAGGAATTAATATCAGAATTTCCTAGAAATGCTCAATTCACCGAAAAGCACGGTCACATACTCCATTTGGTTACCTCAAAATTTGAAGAAGACATGACACGGGTCCTGTTCCAATTCTTTGATCCCGAACATCATTGTTTTACATTTCCTGATTATCAGCTAGTACCCACCTTGGAGGAATTCTCTGAACTAATTGGGCTACCTGTTCGAGATCAATTACCTTTCACTGGTTTAGGAAAGATCCCAAAGCCTGAAATCATTGCTGCTGCCTTACATTTGCGAAAGTCAGAAATCGAGTCTAATTGGGAAACAAAGAGTGGAGTCAAGGGTTTGCTTGCTAAGTTCTTAATGGGAAAGGCTCGATCACTATTAAAAGATAGGAGTTACCAAGCTTTTGAAGAAGTTGCGGCTCTTTTGATTTATGGGTTGGTTTTATTCCCTAATCCCGACCAATTCATAAGTGTGCACGCTATCAACATTTTCTTAACTCGCAATTCGGTACCTACTTTGCTGGGAGACATTCTACATTCTCTACACACTCGTACCATGAAAAAGCGAGGAACTCTTATGTGTTGTGTACCACTACTGGCTAGATGGTTTACATCACACCTTCCCCGATCAGTGTTGAGAAACGAGCAAAGGATGCAATGGTCTCGCAGGATTATGTCTTTGTCTCATTCAGATATCCGGTGGAACAACTTCTTTCAAGAAGACATCACTCTTATTGACCATTGTGGGGAGTACCCTAATGTGCCACTCCTTGGAATTAGGGGAGGCATCACCTACAATCCCTCTTTAGCTTTGCGCCAGTTTGGATATGCACAAAGAAATGGTCGTCACGACATGATCATCCACGGCATTGTGTTCGACTACGAAGATGATTCCCAAAGACATCGATGAAGGTTTATACATGCTTGGGGCAGTGTCTACAAAGTAGAAAGCAAGTCTTTAGGACAATGGAATTCTATTCCCATGGAGCCTTACCTCAAATGGGTGCGTGCTCGTGCTCAGAAGTTCATCATGCCATATCCCGCTATCCTACCTGTGACTATTGAGCCAGAAGTCGAAGGGGAAGAACCTCGAGTTATTCTACATCCGGACATGCCAACTGACCTGGAAGAGTTGCAAAAATCTTGGGTTCAACTAAAAGGAGAAAGGGACACCTTCAAAGCACACTGTCAAGACTATGAGAGGAAAGTGTTGGAGCTCACCAGACAACTCCATGAAGAACAGCAGATCAACACGTTCCTGGGTGCAAAGAGAAGGCGTCCATGGGAGGCTTGAAGAATCCTTTATTTTCTTTATTTTTTGCTTTATCTTGTAAGCCCGAAAGAGGCAAAGAAAAAAAAAAGAAAAAAAAAAGAAAAGAAAAAAGAAATAAAATGTTTGACTAATAAATGTTTGTTTCTCTTTTGTTTAAACAAATTTAAATTCTAAGATCCTTGAAAACATTGCATATACATTTCATTCATAAACATTGCATAACAGGTTCACATAACAGGTTTCTCATCTCCTCGCTGTTTATTTCACGTTAGAAGGGATGGATTCCGAAACAAGCATCAAGAATCTCGAGGCACAAAACGCCCAAGTTCAGATAGCAATTTTGGAGCTAGCAAAGGGGCAACAGGAACTGAAAGCCCTGATGACCAAGAAAAAAAAGAAGCCCAAGGGATCTGTAGGTTTAAGCCACCTCGTGAGGAAAGTCAGAGTCCCAGCCAGGATGCCCAAAAAGGCGCCAATCCCTGAAGTAGTAGGTGAAAGTGATCAGGAAGACAATCACAACCACCAGGGTTCTGCCAAACTCTCCCTCTCTGCTAACGAAGAAGATTATCATTCCGAAGACGAACAGGGTGATAGCAAATACCAACAGTTGGAAGAACGCGTGAAAGCTATGGAGATACAAAAAATACCTGGTTTAGACTTCAACGATCTTGGACTAGTCTCAAATGTTGTTATTCCTCCAAAGTTCAAAGTTCCTGTCTTTGCAAAGTATGATGGAGTCTCTTGCCCAAAGCTGCATCTAAGATCCTATGTGAGAAAGATACTACCTCATACGGCAGATAACAAATTATGGATTCATTTCTTCCAGGAAAGTCTGTCGGGTACACAACTCGAGTGGTACTACCAACTAGAAAGTGCAAAAGTTCACACCTGGGAAGATCTGGCTGCTGCTTTCTACAAACAGTATCAATACAACGCTGACCTTGCACCAACCCGTACTCAACTACGGGGCATGACCATGGCACCAAAAGAAAGTTTCAAAGAGTATGCACAAAAATGGAGAGATCTAGCTGGAAGGGTTCAACCTCCCTTATCTGATCGCGAGCTGGTCGACATGTTCATGGGCACTTTAACTGGCCCTTTTTACAGTCATTTGCTGGGAAGCTCGTCGTCAGGTTTCACTGACCTGATATTAACTGGAGAGCGTGTCGAAAGTGGCATTCAAAGTGGGAAAATTCAAGTAGGCTCCTCCTCTGGTACTACGAAGAGGCCCATCAGTGGGAGAAATGAAGTCAATACAGTGCATAGTCAGAAAAGTCGCAAAAGTGAGCATCACCAATCTGTAGGGTTGTTCTGATCTCTGCATCTGCACCTCAAAAAGATCAACCGCCGAAGTATACGCGTCGACCAGATGCACCGAGAAGAAACTTCACCAGAATCAATATGCCAATCTCTCAAGCATTGCAAAACTTGTTAAAAGCAAATCTGATTACATTGAAAGATCCTCCGAAGAATGTCAACACTTCCTCTCCTAGTTATCGCCCCGACGCAACATGTGCATACCATTCCAACTGTCCAGGACATGACGCAGATCACTGTTGGGCCCTGAAAAATAAAATCCAAGACATGATAGATGCTAGGGAAATTGAATTCGATCCTCCAGAGACTCCAAATGTCATCACTGCGCCTATGCCAAAACACGACAAGACCGTTAATGCTATCATGGACACTGTCTATATCTATGATGTGAGAGGACTGTCAACTCCGCTCCTTGAAGTTAAAAGAAAGCTAATACAAGCTGGTTTATTTCTAGGTTGTGACCCTGATTGCTTTTATTGCGCACACATACCCAATGGTTGTGAAAATCAGAAAAGAGGAATTCAAAAGTGGATGGATCGTCGTATCATTATGTTTGAGAAACTTCCTTCTATAGACAATTTGTGCGAAGTTTTTTCAAATGGGATGAAGATAGAGGACGTCTCAGTGGTTTCTAACATACCATTGAAAATCCCTACCAAGGCTCCCTTCAAAATTTCTGCTGCACCCAGAGTGGCATCTGTAATCATCACCAATCCGGCTCAATTTCCATATTCCTCAGACAAAGCTGTCCCGTGGAGTTATGGCGCAAATGTTTATGTCCATGGAGTTAAACAAGACACCTCGACTGATGAGGCTGTGAATATTACTAATCCAGCTGTTGATAATATTGTGGGGACTAGTAAGATTACAAGAAGTGGAAGGATCTTTTCGCCATAAATTTCTCCAAATGTTACTACTACTCCAGTCCAGGTCCCGGTTCCTAATCAAAATGTCAATGCTCGAGGCAAAGAGCCACTAGTTGAACCAGTTCAAGTACCTGTTGAAGTAACTATTGAAGATCCTTCGAGGCAAGAAATGGAGGAAATATTGAAAATCATCTGAAAAAGTGATTACAATATTATTGAACAACTGGGGCACACTGCTTCAAAAATTTCAATGTTATCTCTGTTAAAGTATTCAGAAGCTCATGCCAAAGCCCTAATGAAATTCTTGAAAGCTGCACATGTACCACAGGAGATTTCAGTCGACCAATTTGAAAATTGTGTTGCCAGTCTAACAGTGGATAACGGTCTCGATTTCTCTGATGCTGATTTGACACCTGCTGGGAACAATCACAATAAAGCCCTGCACATTTCTATTGAATGTAACGGCACCACTTTGTCTCATGTGCTGGTAGATAATGGTTCCTCATTAAATGTGTTACCAAAAGTAGTACTGGAAAAACTTGACTTCGAAGGAGTTGTGTTACAACCAAGCGATGTTGTGGTAAGAGCCTTCGATGGGTCAACAAGAACAGTATACGGAGAAGTTAAGCTCCCAATCAGAGTGGGCTCTCAGATCTTTGATTCTACCTTTTACGTGATGGAAATTCATCAAGCATACTCCTGTTTACTAGGACGCCCTTGGATACATGGGGCAAACGCTGTAACTTCTACCCTGCATCCGAAGTTAAAATATCCTATAAAAGGCAAGGTCGTCACGGTTCATGGTGAAGAAGAATATGTGGTTAGCCACCTAAGCAACTCCAAGTTTGTTGAGATGGATGGTGAATTCATCGAAACTCCCTGCCAATCTTTTGAGGTGGTCCCTCCAGCCATCTTTACGGCCAAACATATTTCTGCTACTCCTGCTACAAAAATAACTCCAACAATGGCTTCTCTCAAAGATGCTAAGGCTGTGATCGAAGAGGGTGGTTGCACAGTATGGGGATAGCTCCTTGACGTACCTTACAAGCTCGATAAGCTAGGTCTGGGCTATGCTAATGGAACTCAGAAGAATGATCAAAGTCCTCGTTCTGGAGGATTAATGTCCCATTTTATCAGCCAAGGAGTAAATGCTATTGAAGACGACGAAGTGATCTCGAACCATATTACTAAGCAATATCCAAATGAAGTTCCACCCGTTTCCAAGGAAGTTTGGGATACTTTGGGAGAACCAAGCGGTAAGTACGACTTTCTAGTGAAGTACACTGCTCCTCAGAGTTCTTTGATTGCCGTTGAAGACATTGTCCCAACAGGATGGGATGATCAGTTCGAAGATGACATAAGTATCACTGGTTCCATTACTAAGCAATACCAAAGTCCACTTATTCCAAGAGAAGTATGGGATACACTGGGAGAACCAAGTGGCAAGTATGACTTTATGGTGAAGTATTCCGCTCCCCTGAGCTCGCAAATCGCTATCGAAGACATCACCCCAACTGGATGGGATGAACATTTCGAAGACAATATGACAATCACAAGCCCTGTCACTCCTGAAGAAGTCTGGGAAACACCAAATGGCGAGAATGATTTTCCGTTGGAATACACTGCTCCCCAGAGTGCACAAGTCTCTATCAAAGACATCATCCCAACTGGATGGGACGATCTTATCGAGTATCTCTCTCAGCCAATAGAAGTACCTCAGCCTGGGCTCTCATATCCAGCAGAGCATCTTGCTCATCCTGAAGGATCAACAGCTCATCTCGTCACCAAAGAAGTCAATGCTGTGGAAGATGAAGAAGACAACTGCAACTGGAGAAACTGGATATTCCCTACTCACAACAATGGATTGAACAACTGGGAAGTTGAAGATGTTATCTCCTTTGATCAGGAGTAAATGCAATTTCCTGTTTTCGTTGTTTATATGTTTAAAAATAAAAATGGTTCCTGTACTATCGAACCATGAACTTAAAAGCCAGGTGCCTTGCCCGAAGCACACTGGTCCTTTTTATAAGGGTTTGTCATACCATGATCATATGTTCATTCAATAAAATCATGGGACGTTTGCATATTTAAATTTTGCGATCCTTTTTGTTTCTTTCTTTACTTTATTCATTTTCAAATAGCTATGTGTTCTTACACACACCCACATAATAAATGCAGATTCACATTCACTCTGGATCCTGTTGATAACGATTCTGCTATTGCTAGTCATGACTTTGAAAATCCGATCTACCAAACTGAGGACGAAAGTGAGGAAGATTCTGAAGTACCCAGGGAACTTGCAAGGCTATTAGAACAAGAAGAAAGAACTATACAGCCGCATGAAGAGCCAATTGAGGTTATCAACCTGGGCAGTGACGAAGAAAAGAAAGAAGTCAAGATAGGGGCTGATTTAGAAGACAGTGTCAAGCAAAGACTAATTCAAATGTTACAAGACTACGTCGAGATATTCGCTTGGTCCTATGAAGATATGCCTGGCCTCGACACGGATATTGTGGTCCATCGCCTGCCAATCAAAGAAGGTAGCACTCCAGTTAAGCAGAAGCTGCGAAGAAGTAGGCCCGACATGTCCAAGAAGATTAAAGACGAGGTTGAGAAGCAATTCAACACCGGTTTTCTAAAAGTTGTGAGTTATCCTCCATGGATAGCTAACATCGTGCTTGTGCCTAAAAAAGACGGGAAAGTCAGAATGTGCGTAGACTACAGAGATCTAAATCGGGCAAGCCCCAAGGATGATTTCCCTTTACCTCACATTGATGTACTGGTTGACAATACTGCGCAATGCAAGGTATTTTCCTTTATGGACGGATTCTCAGGTTACAACCAAATCAAGATGGCGCCCGAAGACATGGAAAAGACAACCTTTACAACACCCTGGGGAACCTTTTGTTACAAAGTGATGCCCTTTGGTTTAAAGAATGCAGGAGCAACGTATCAGTGTGCAATGGTAGCTCTGTTCCATGATATGATTCATCAGGAAATAGAGGTTTATGTGGATGATACGATTTCAAAATCCACCACCGAAGAAGAACATCTGGGTCATCTGCACAAGCTGTTTGACAGACTCAAGATGGCAAATGATCTTAACAGAATATGACATCCAATACACTTCGCAAAAGGCGATTAAAGGAAGTGTGGTAGCTGATCATCTGGCTCATCAAGCAGTGGATGACTATCAAGCGTTGAACTTTGACTTCCCAAATGAAGACATTATGCTAGTTACTGACTACGAACAACCTGGACCGGAGGAAGGACCCAAGCCAGGATCCCGATGGACTATGGTTTTTGATGGAGCCTCTAATGCGCTTGGTAATGGCATCGGAGCTGTGATCATTTCTCCTGCAGGAGGACATACACCATTCACTGCCAGATTATGTTTCAACTGCACTAACAATATAGCCAAGTATGAAGCATGTATTCTGGGTCTCAAAGCTGCAATCGATCTGAGAATCAAGTTCCTGGAGGTATACGGAGACTCGGCCCTTGTAATTTATCAAGTTAAAGGGGAATGGGACACGAAGCACCCGAATCTAATTCCTTACAAAGAATATGTGCTGAGTTTGATTCCTTACTTTGAAGAAATCACTTTTGAACATATCCCGCGAGAAGAAAATCAACTGGCTGATGCCTTAGCTACCATGTCATCTATGTTCAAAGTCAGGTGGGATAATGAGGCGCCAATGATCACCATTTACAGACAGGATGAACCAGCCTATTGCAATGATATTGATACCGAAGGAGTGGAAGAAAAACCATGGTTCCATGAAGTAAAAAGATATCTCGAAACCCAGGAGTACCCTGAAGGGGCATCCATTAACGATAGAAAGTTTCTAAGAAGATTTGCTGCCAAATTCTTTCTAAGTAATGGAATCCTGTACAAGCGCAACCATGACTCGACTTTGCTTCGTTGTGTGAACAAGAAGGAAGTGGAACTGATTATGGAAGATATACACAATGGTGCCTTTGGTACTCATTCAAGTGGACATACAATGGCTAAAAAGATTCTGAGAGCGGGTTATTATTGGTCTACCATGGAGACAGACTGCCACCATCACTCCAGAACTTGTCACAAATGCCAGATATATGCCGACAAAGTGCATATACCTCCAATCCCATTAAACATTCTGACGGCTCCTTGGCCTTTTGCAATGTGGGGTATTGATATGATTGGAGAGATCAAGCCTACTGCTTCAAATGGACATCGTTTTATCCTGGCCGCTATTGACTACTTCACAAAATGGGTAGAGGCAGCCTCGTTTGCTTCTGTCACCAAGAATGTGGTGGCCCGATTTATCAAACACAATCTCATTTGTCGGTATGGCGTCCCTGAAAGGATCATCACAGACAATGGCACAAATTTAAACAATAGGATGATTACCGAACTATGCACGCAGTTCCAGATCAAACATCACAATTCATCCCCATATCGACCAAAGATGAATGGCACCGTGGAAGCTGCCAACAAGAACATCAAGAAGATCATACAAAAGATGACAGTAACCTACAAAGACGGGCATGAGATGTTACCTTTTGCTCTTCATGGTTATCGCACATCAGCGCGTACTTCAACAGGGGCAACTCCATTTTCCTTAGTCTATGGTATGGAGGCAGTTCTTCCAATTGAAATTCAGATTCCTTCCCTAAGGATTATGAAAGAAGCCGATCTAGACGAAGACGATTGGATTCAGACTTGATTGGACCAGATAAACTTGATTGATGAGAAGAGGCTTGCGGCTATTTGTCATGGTTAGTTATACAGAAACGTATGATCAAGGCCTTCAACAAGAAAGTCAGGAGTCAGGCATATCAAATCGGTGATTTGGTTGTAAAACGCATCATCTTACCACAGGGTGACCCCAGGGGCAAGTGGACTCCCACTTATGAGGGACCATTTGTAATCAAGAATGTATTCTCCGGCGGAGCCATGTTGCTTACCACTATGGATGGCGAGGATTTCCCACACCCTGTAAATGCGGACATAGTCAAAAAGTACTTCGCTTAAAGAAAAGCTCGCTAAGTTGAAAACCTGAAAGGGCGACTTAGGCAAAAATGAGCGTCTCGGTGGATTGAAAACCTGAAAGGGCGATCCAGGCAAAAATTAGAGACTAAAAAATATATATATTATCCCGTTAGGCTGAAAACCTGAAAGGGCAGCCTAGACAAAAGTTAGGGAATAAAGCATACGACTATGCCCCGTTTGGCTACCTACTCACCTTCAAGGTTCAACACATCAAAGGCACCAATCAGTCCAATCATTTTCTTCCAACAAGTGAGGGATGAGATACTCAAAGACAGATTGGCAATAGCAGAGTTGAAACTTGACTGGATTGTTTTCACATAGCTATTTCCCTTTATAAATGCTTTTCAAAGTTTTATGACAATTTTCTACTACTAGGATTTTTGTCTCCTTGTACTAATTAGCCTATTATGGCTCTCTTTCAAATCAATACAGTTCATGCTCAAAATCAATATTTTCACTTTTTCTGTTTTGAACGCGTAAACGTCCCAATGATAATTTTGAATGAACATATGCATTTGAATATGATTGATGTTTATAAGAAAAACAGGAATAGCATTCAGGTAATGTCCCAATCATCTGGACGTCATCCCGAAAACAGCAACATGGGAATATCCCCCACAGAGCAATCTTCAAGGAGTTATCCCCGGATAAGCAAGGCCCAATTAATTCCCCGACGGAGTATTTTATCACCGACACTGAGTACGGGCATCAAAAGAAACGCTTTCCCAACAGAGATACGTTTCTCAGCAGAATCCTCGATGAGATTTTTCTCTCCAACAAAATGATTCGAGAAGCCTTATCTCTAAGCCTGGATAGATATTACATCGGACGACTACTCCTTATTCCCCAGCAGGGCTGTTCAAGATCACTATCCCCAGAAGGTGTGATCCTCCACACCAAGGCTTGATCAAATAGTGCATCGGAGGATTACACATCTCTCTTATTCCCAGTTAGGGTGCATCAAAATCAGAACCTTCAAGTTACCTTCATCCCCAAGCGGTAGTCAAAGATCCCTCAACAGAGCATCCTGGTCCGTAAGGAAGTTCCCCAGCTGAGTATACTCGAACAAGATAGCAAAGATCATCAACGGTCATAATGTCATCGTTTCCGAAATAACAAGCAGGGATTTATTTTCCCAACCAGAAGTTTGATACGCTCTAAACTGCATAAGTCATGTCCATACATCATACATCATACGCATATTCATACATAGCATATAATGTTTCATGACAAACGCATACATAACATGCACGGTTCTCATTTAGGTTGAGAATCTCAACATATACATTACATACATCATGACATTGCATGTCACTAACTTGGTTTTTCAGGTGGACGAATATCCTCAGCAAGTTATTCACAATCACATGCAGTATTCTCCTGGGTTCTGTTCGGACGAGCATTCCTCTCAGATATAATCAAACCAAAGATTCATTCTGAGGAGATCTCTCTTTCCAAACAACTTATCAACTCTAAACAAGCAAAGTAGATACGGTCTAATGGTGACTCATTCTGACATTTCCAGGCTATACCACAGTCGAATAAACAACTTCAAAACCTTCAAATCTAAGTCGATACCTTGGACGGTTCCTTAATGATCTACCTTCAGATCTAAGTCGATACCTTGGACGGTTCCTTAATGATCCACCTTCAGATCTAAGCCGATACCTTGGACGGTTCCTTAATGATCTACCTTCAGATCTAAGTCGATACCTTGGACGGTTCCTTAATGATCCACCTTCAGATCTAAGTCGATGCCTTGGACGGTTCCTTAATGATCTACCTTCAGATCTAAGCCGATACCTCAGACGGTTCCTTAAAGCAGTCAATCTTCAAGATCTAAAGCGGACACCTCGGACGGTTCTGTAACGATCAACATTCAAGATTTAAAGCGGAAACTTGGGACAGTTCTGTAACGATCAACCTCCAAGATTTAAAGCGGTAACCTCAGACGGTTCCGTAACGGTCAACACAGAGATTTAAATCCTTCATCAAGATATAATCAATGGATTCATTCTGATGAACAAACCATCAACACATTCACTAGATGGCATCTGAAAGCCCATCTCAGGTAATGTTTTGATCCGCCAACGATATTTCTCAAGCCACATTCCATGCAATTTCCAACATCACTTCCGGTGGAGGTAAGTGCAAATTTTTAGGGCATCTAAATATTCAATAATCTTCTACCTTCAGATTCCAATCGGTCTCTTCAGGTTTAAGAAGATTGAATAGGGGCAACTGTTATACCCCAAAATTTGCCCGCATCTTTTTTCAGAGAGAAGGCAACAGACTTCTGTCTAAAAATTGGGAGTTTCATATAATCTTGGATTTTAGTTCATAAATATCCTGATTTTATGAATATTCAGTTTTTAGGATATTTTTTATACGGTATTTTGGGTTCGCTGTTGAATTTATTCTTACACAAACGCCAAATACTGTTTATCACTTCACACGCTGTTTATTTGAGATTTATTTTCAGACAAATAATACTGACGCAATTGGTACAGAATTAAATTTTTACAGGTACAGAGTCCGGGGATTCAAACTGTGCTGGTAACAATTAAATTATTTATTAGTTTTGTTTCCCACTAATTTTTGTACTATATTATTGTTTTCAAATCTCTTTCTTTCTTTTCAAATCTCTTTCTTTCTTTTCAAATCTCTTTCTTTCAAATCAAATCCTAACTTTATTCTATACATCTTTCTTTTCAAACCCTACCATGTATTTTTTTCAAAACCTACTATCATTCAAACTTTCCTTTTTTGTACGGTACCACTTCATTCCCCAACGTCTCCATCCTTCTTTTCACTCTATATATACCCCTCATTTTTTCCATAAATTCTCACATCAAATTTCACTCATCTCCCAAAATTCTATCATACTATCTCATAATTATTTTCTCTTCTTCCCCGGCAAAAATGGCAAAGTGGGTGGATACGTTTTTTCTTGTTGTCATCACTGTTTTTGTGGTGATCATGTCCTTTTTCTGTCTGCATAATCCTGAAAGATACGGACCTGGGATGCTTGCACTCCCGTACATCTATATATTGTTGTTTATAGCATGGGTTTTTAATCGTCATACTTAAAGTTTGTCGTATCTTTCGCTTTCAAATAATGTACCGTTCATTATATTTGTCGTATTGTTCGTTATATTATGTAATATTTGTACTGTCAGTATTAAATATTGTATTGTCTATTGTACTGTCACTTAATTATCGAGATAATATTATGTGTGTTTATTGCTAGTTAAATATTTATTTTTCTGTGCATTAAATCCTTCTCAAGATTATTATCAGTAATTTCGTTCGCGTACGGTATATTTTATTTATTTATTATGTTTGTGTTATTCTAACATCTCATGTAAATAATTTTCACCTTAACACACACAAAATAAACCCAAGAGCATAGCACAAACTCACTCCATATTTCAAAAAAAAATCACAAGAAACTTTAATTTTCGTGTTTGATTTTGCAGCTAGTTTCAAAGCAAACTAAGTCCATAAATCATCTCCTGGGACCTTTTTAAGTAAGTTGGGATCAATAGCCAAGTTCAGAAGGACCTAAAACACGAGTTCCATCACTCTCCGGTTTGGTAATTTTCATTGAATTCAAACTCTTCATTTATGCATTGTTATCATGTCTAATGGTTATGGTTGAGTTTATAGTGATCATCAGGTCAGGTTTGAACCCTAGCATGAAAGCTCTAACGTCCAGAACATAGGTTGCCATTGCTAACCGTGTTTTCAAATTTTTCTTCGAACCTCCTGAACCAGGCCGTTTCAAGACAAACTAATATCACCAATAGATTCCCAGACCTCGATTTAGGGGGGTAGGGTCCTTCTTTGGTATTTATTTGACCTATTTTCGCAGGTGAGAATATGCCCTAGCCGGAGAAGAAGACCGAAAATACTGTTCCGGTGGTCAACAAGCCCAAGGGTGGCTGACTAGCTTGCGTGGCGTCTTCCTTTCCTCTCATTGGTCGGTCAAAGTGTTGACAGCATGCGTGGCAAAACGAAAGAACGTGATTGGCTCTGGTTTAAAATCTGGGCCCCACTCACTTAAACTCAGAAAAATAAAATAAATTGAATCAGATTGGGCCTGCGTGTATCTGTTATTCACACCCCTGGTTTCTGGCCCATATGCATTTTTGAACTAAAATCAGTTCATCTCCAAACTACTAAATACACCCCCCTGCATATTGTCATACCCCAAAATTTGTCCGCCTTAATTCTAACAGTTAAATTATTTTTAGCTTTGGTTTTATAAATTTTTCATTCAATTTTACTAACATTTTAATAATATTTTATATTATATATAGGTAGCAGTTACTTTAAATTATTTATATGGCCCGGGTAAATAAATTTAGCTTGACACTTTAGATGTTTCATAGTGCAATCCTATGTTGAATAGATTAAATAATACAATTGGCAAGAGAACATGTTCAAGGAGTTACTAGTATCCAAAGTCTTGAGTTCAAACCCCAATGTTGACATTTTTTATTAAGTATTTTTATTTACTTTTTTATTTTGTTTAGAATATTACAAAAAATCACAAAATTACTTTTTAAAATAATTTAATATTAATTTTCGTATTTTAATTTAGTCACTTATTTAAAATATTATTATTTTCAGTAAAATCATGATTTTATACTTTAATTAGTAAAAAAAATTAAATTAAAATACAAAAAAATTTTGTTCACTTTTTATTTTTAGGTAGCAATCTTTATTTTAAGAAAGAATCATAATAATTAGTTTAAATAGTCTTGAGTCTTTATTGAATAATATTTGAATTACTAAGTTTTTATTATTCTTAATGGATTAATCGAATTTTATTTTATTAACCTAGTTTTTATAATATATATAGATAGTATTTCTAACACTAGGGGGACTTTTTTTTTGGGGGCTGAAAGAAGACCTGAGGCAGAGAAGAGAAAAACCGTGACGCAGGAGGGGAGAAGAAAAAATTGCAGGCCGATTGAGATTACTCCAAGCCTCCAAATCGAATCCTCATGGCCTTTTGGACGAGAATCAACCCTTTACCATCGACCAAACTGCCCGCAGCATATCGTTATGTTCATATTTGATGTCAAATATTTTCGACTCTGAAATTGATCATAAACACATCTTTAATCGTGTTTGAGTATATAATTGTGTTTATAACATTGTTTGTAAGCTATATGGGCCATTCAATTGAATTTTTGCTGCAGGTTTCAAGAATCACCATTGTTAGGTCTTGAAGCTCCATATTTGGGGTCTTTTGATACAAGCAAAATTAACACAAACCGATAATACCAATGGATTCAGAGGGCAATTTGCAATGGACCTATGGCTTTGGATTTTATTATTTTGCTGTTTTTAGCTGAACTCGAATTACAGGGCTATGGCTAGTTACGTTGATTTGCAGGAAAAAAAACAAAGAAGAAGAAGCACGAACAGGGAAGGCGTGGGTCTGTGCGTTTTAAAAAAAAAATTCATTCATGGTCGAGTATTTAAATTGCAGCGCGTACATTAATCGAAGTGGAGAGTTGGCGGAGATGGCTTGAGCGTATTGTTACAAGTCCAAGGTCCTGGTTCGATACCCAGGCTATGCAATTTATTTTGCAAAATAATTTCTTGCGGATCCCATGTATCTCACAGGCGAGAGATCACTGTGAAGCCTTGTTCAGCACCGTCAGATCTGTCTCAATACTAATCCAACGCACATGGAACTGAAGGACCGCCATGGATCTGCAGAAGCACACCACATGGGATAACACGCCCAGGTTTCTTAAATTTTTATTTAATTATTTGTTTTTTTTTATATTATTTGCAAATTAACTCAATCTAGTATAATTTGATTTTTTTGGAGTAAGTTAATAATATAATGAATATTAGGATTTTCTCTCGATTATTTGGTTATCTCGATTTATTTAATTTAATTAATTTTAATTATTAAATCACAAAAAACCTAGAAAGATATTAAGATATTAGGGTTCGCTAAATCCCACTGGCCAATGGCCAAAGTATTAGGGGTTTCAAACCGACTCAGGTTTTAGCCAAACAATTTAAGAATTTTGTTCGCTTCGATTAAAGTAATTGATCGCGGTGGGTAATAATCAATCCTTTAAATAATTAAATACAAATTAAAATAACATTTTATTTTGCTAAATGGTTTTAACCAAAGCTATTGGTTACGATGATTAGCATTTCCCTTTTTTTTCAAATTCGTTATTATTTGTAATCGAATCTATCAATTATGAGGAGTAACGATAATTAAAATACACACATTTGCTATTCGTGATAATCGAATCTATCGATTATAATGGTTAGCAATCCTCCCTTCAATCCGTTAGCCACGGTAATCAAACCTATTGGTTATTGCAGCTAATGGTAACAAATTAAATCAGGGTTGTACGCCCAAATCTTAAAACACTCCTTCAAACTACGGATTTTCATCCCTTCGATCAGGCAATTCAAAATGCCTTGCAAACCACAAAATTCAAAACTACGATAGGCCATTCAAAAAGCCTTCAAAATAATTTCATAACCAATTTTAAGGCGTACAACCCTGTTCCCGAACTACGTAGACTCTGATCCTCCATAAGGAGGTACGTAGGCACTTGGTAACAAGGCGAGTCCCCTTCCCCACAAATCTCATTTTTTTTCCCGTTTTTATTTCTTTAATCATAAACTTTTAATCTTAATTATTTGCCTTAACCCTGTTAACTATCTGTCATCTTTCTTTATATTGTCATAAACCTTTACTTTACAATGCAACCTTTAGGAAAGGGTTGAGGGTGCCTAACACCTTCCCTCGACCTGAATATAGTATCTTACCCTGATCTCTTAACTGCGCGAGGTTTCCTATTCGCCTTGGTAGAATAGGTGGCGACTCTAATCTTTAATTTTTAGGGCAGGTTGCTACAGCTGGCGACTCTGCTGGGGACACACTTAATGGTGAATTACTATACTCCTATAGGTTTTGGCAGGGTTTAGGTTTGTGGCAAACTATTTAGGTTTTCGGCAAAACTTTTTAGGGTTTGGCAAAATTGCCATTTTAGGTTTATGGTTTTTTATATAAATATTTAATTTTTATTTATTTATTTATTTGCCATTTCATCTATTTACTGCAATTCCATTTATTTACAGTAATTTAATTAAATATTTGTTTATTAAATATTTGCTGTTTTTATGCATTTTAAAATTATAAGCAGCCGGATTTCAAGGTTAGTTTTAAATATTTAAATTTTATT
Organism: Vicia villosa; assembly: GCF_029867415.1. Taxonomy (NCBI): domain Eukaryota; kingdom Viridiplantae; phylum Streptophyta; class Magnoliopsida; order Fabales; family Fabaceae; genus Vicia; species Vicia villosa. Next base: position 325,865 of record NW_026705587.1, read on the forward strand.
TATTTATTTCCTTTGCAATTTCATTACCGCAATTTAATTAATATTTATTTATTTGAATATTTGTTAGTTCTATTACATTTGATGGGTTATATATAAATTGTTGTTAAACCTAAGTGTGGGGGTTATCCTTGAGATCAGGGGGGACTTGAATCGCCTACGAGTCTCATTGATAACTCCACTCAGAGTGGGTTGAATATCCGGAAATGTCCAATACGAGGCTTGACCTTGTTGAGGGCAAGACTTGGTATTTGGGTGATCTCTCTGAGAACCTACCCCAAAACCTCGAACCTCATGGATAAAATGAGTTGTTCTAAAATCTGAAGAGACAAAAAGTCTCGGAGGCTACGAACGACCCCATGAGACCCTTGTTTAGAACATACCAATGGGAAGGGTAGCCTCCCTAAGCCGTCATGCCGAACCTATGAACCTAGGACTTTTGTGCTTCTGTGCTTATTATATGTTTGCAATTTATATACTTCGAATATCTATGCATTTCAATTTTGCAGGTATCCCTACGTGGTCCCTAGCCTGTAGGGACTCTAATTTCTAAGACCACGTCTGTCCCACAAAGGACATCACCATCTATGCATTCCCTAGCCTGTAGCGATTTTCCTTTTATATCTCAGTATCGTACAACTACGTGTCCTTCCCACGAAGGACATTTCCATTTACGCACGTCGATTGGCTTCCCTATGGCCATGAGACTTAGTGATTGTCATGAACAGTCACCCCGCGCCTGCATCTACGCACTCCCTAGCCTGTAGGGACTTTCCTTTCATACATCTTTGTATTTTTACAACTACATGTCCTTCCCACGAAGGACATCTTCGTTAACGCATGTTGATTGGCCTCTCAATGGCCATGAGATCTAGTGACTGTCTAGAACTATCACCCCGTGCTTGCTCCCGCGCATCCCCTAACTGTTAGGGTTTTGAATTCCCATTTATACATCTTTCATCCCTAGCCTGTAGGGATTTCATTTTCTCCAATATCGTCCTTAGATATGTTGTGTTCCACATAGAGAACCTTCCAACGAGGGACAACTTCGTAAGTACACGTCGAACGACCTCTCGAAGGTCATGAGACTTGGTGACTGTCCTGAACGGTCATCAGCTGCTACTTTCCGCGTACCCCTTAATCTAAGGGATTCCCATTAACATGTCATAATATCGAGCTCGCAAATATTTCATTAGAGTCTAATGTCATCCCTAAATCCGCATAGGCCATCCTTAGGATTATATCCATCGCACGTCCGCATTGCATTACATATAAGGAGTAATAACAAAAAAATAATAAAGGAGTCTTTTGCATACGCACGCATTTGCATTTTCATACATTCATATATTTACATTTGCATTTCTATTTCGCCTACATCCACATTTACCATGCTAGCCAATTTCCCGATACTCGCGAAAAAATCAAAGGATCAAAAAGTATGGAGAAAGGAGAATAAAAGATCCTGGTCTTACTAAAAGAAAGAGGATGTATTCCCCTATGCCAACCACGTGTTCATACCTTTTCGTAACAGGATTGTAAATACAACAAATGTTCTCGTCGAGCAAGGATTAGTTCAACAAAGAAGTTCCCTCATAGATACACTCAAGGGGTATCTAGTCATAAGGGGTTCATCTTAGAACACATCAAATTTACAAGGGCGCTCTACCATAACCTGGGGGCAAGGATTAGTCCAACTGGGGCAATGTCCTGAACAAAGATGCATAACTACGATGGAGGGAAGTCGACATATTTCAACTCCCCACCAAGGGGCAAAAGGGTCCTAGATTTCCTTTATCAATCTACAAACTCTGGACGTTGCAAATAGTATGATACTATCCTTTAGAAAAAGCAAAAGAGGTTCAGTCAAAGGAAACTCATGAAGTTCCGATACGATGAAAACCCACCGCCAACAAATTTATTCCCGACAGATTCGACGTGCCCAAGGAGAATTCAAGATTACCCTTCACTTCTACAAGTCCACGAACTAAGGAGTAAAACAAAGTCGACGGATTCACAAAAGAGATTGCCCTTAGGATTAATAGGTTTATCAATTCAAGTTGTAACCTCTACGATCACAAAATGCTATTTGATGTAAAACGTTGTACCTTTCGAATAGTAATTCAATAAAATAATCATGCATGTTTTGAAATCAATTCATCCGCTTCATACGCTCACTACTACGACTTTCCATTCGCACCCTTCTATTCTATTGCAATTTCGACTTTCAATTATTAACAAAGTTAAGGGAGAATGACGAATACAAATAACTAAGTCTCGCTAAACATATGCTTTCAAGGTAAGACCGAACCGACGATGTACAGGCATTGTTTCAATTCCCAAACAGTGGAGATATAAGGATGTTAATCCCTCGTTACCCCCTCGAGCCAGGAGTTGGAGTTTGTTTCTACTTTTCAAAAAAAAAACCTTGATTTTAACCAGGGGCAGGGTAGATTTCAATTAATTCAATGTCGTGTTTTGGTTGTCAAGAGAATCAAGCAAGCAAAGCAAAGGTTCAAGCATATCTTCTTCCTCGCGTTTGTCCAAGATTGAGGAAGCAATGGAGATAACATTCATAACATTTTCTCCCTCAACACATCATTCAAGATCGAGGAAGTTATCAAAGTCGAAGCTTACAAATCAAAATCAGCATGGCAGTCACAACATTCAATATCCAAGGATCAATATATCCAAAGGAGTATTCAAAAAAAGAAGAAAGTGCCCGCTAAGTCAGAATGGAAAACTCCATGAAAGAAAACAGAATTACTTAGGCAAAAATTAGGGCATCCCGATGGACCAAACTCAAAGGAATTGGTTCATGCAAAAATAAGGGATAAAAACAAAACAAAGGCAAAATATAAAGTACAATCTTGTGACTGCTAAATCATCGAAGTTTCTCACCTATGCTTGGATATCTACCACTTTTTTCATCAATGCTTGGATCTTTACTAAAGCTTCTGCTCAACGTCAAAGTTAAAACAATCCTCTTACAAAACAAAGCACATTCATTGGATTAAGCGAATCTTTAAGATTTGGAGAACATCAAGGAGAAATGGGTGGGTTAAATAAATTTTGAGCCTTATATCCATTGTTTCTTAAACCTTGAACCAAGCCAAGTTACAACATTTAAAAGTCCTAATTGAGGCAAGGTCAACTACGAAAGCATATTAAGCAGGATTTTGTTATACTGACTCCTAGGTTTGTTAAAACTATTTCTAACCACTGCGCTCCTTCAAGCATTCATTTCTAATCATCCACTCCTTCGATTTCAAAACTTGCATTTTCATCACATTAGAGTTACTTCCCAAAGGGTACAACGCCATCTACGAATATACACTTAGCACAAAGGCGATCATTTCTGATAAAGACTCTTGAATGGGGAAACCACGTCCAGAGGGTTTTCCTAAACAGGGGCATACAACCAAACATCCTATTAACTAGGGGCATTCTTCCTAAGGTTCAATTGACTAGTGTCACACCTCGAAGCAATCTCAATCAAGGGCATGTCAAACATAGGATAAATTCAAAAAGGATAGAACACTATGGATAGCCCTCCATATCCTGGAAATCAAGGGCATACCCTTCAATCTAAACGTCGAAGCATATGACAAGGTTATTTCCCGGGGCACTTCCCTCATGACTTGGAGATCCCTCATAAGCATCTTTTTCCACGAAAATATTGGGGCAATGGATATCAAATCCGTAAGACGTACAACAAAAGGAAATGCGTCTTCATACTTTGCAACCTCGAATCAATCTTTCTCCTAACTACGATCTTAAAAAAAAAATAGGTATTGGAAAATCGTGCTAGCATCCAACAACTTTACAACATTAGCAAACTATATACACTTGGTTACCAACAACCTATCAGTGGAGCATCATGCAAATACACATAAATCATGCATTACATACATTGACTGATACATTACACCACACCTTTTTAGGCAGTCTTCTTTAAGACAAATCCTACGATCATTTCTAGGAACCTTTTCAAGTAGTCTTTTCTAAGGCGTTCATCATCCTTTCTAGGAACCTCTTCAGGTAGTCTTCTTTAAGACAATCATCGTCATTTCCAAGAACCTTTTTTAGGGTAGTCTTCTCCAAGACATTCTTTTTCTAAGTACCCTTTTAGGCAGTCTTCCTCAAGACATTCTTTTTCTAAGTACCTTTTAGGGTAGTCTTCTCTAAGACATTCTTTTTCTAAGTACCTTTTGAGGTAGTCTTCTTTAAGACAATTTGTCATCCTTTTCAAGAACCTCTCCAGGTAGTCTTCTTTAAGACATTCCAAGAACCTTTTTAGGTGGCCTTTTTCTAAGACATCCATTATCCTTTCCAAGAACCTTTTTAGGTAGTCTTTTTAAGACATATCTTTCAGCCTTTCCAGGCAGTCTTCTTTAAGACATTCCTCATCCTTTGCTAAGAACCTTTTCAGGTAGTCTTCTTAAGATAAATGCTCATATCCTTTGTAGAAACCTTTTTAGGTAGTTTTGTTTAAAACGTATCATGTCCTTTCTAGGAACCTTTCTAGGTAAGTCTTGTTTAAGGTATCCCGTATCCTGTCTAAGAGACTTTCCAGGTGAGTCTTGTGTAAGACGCATCACATCCTTTCCAAAGACTTTTCTAGGTTAGTCTTGTTTAAGACATATCATACCTTTCTAGGTAATCTTTTTAAAACATGTATCCAATCCCTCCTCATCCTCTCTAGGAACCTTTCTAGGTCAGTCTTGTTTGAGACGTATCTAAGTTAACCTTATAGTCTTGTTTAAGGCATATTGTATCATTCTCAGGAACCTTTCTAGGTTAGTCTTATGTAATACATATCCTAACCTTTCTAGGACAGTCTTGTTTAAGACGTATCATATCCTTTCTAGGAAGCCTTGTTTAAGGCGTATCATAACTTTTCTAAGCAATCTTGTTTAAGACGTATCATAACCTGTCTAGGTAGTCCTGTTTAAGACGTCTCATATTCTTTATAGGAACCTCTCTAGGTAGTCTTGTTTAAGACGTCTCATACCCTTTCTAGGAACCTTTCAAGGCAATCTTGTTTAAGACGTATCATAGGAAGTCTTGTTTAAGACGTATCATAACCTTTCTAGGCAATCTTGTTTAAGACGTGTCGTAACCTGTCTAGGTAATCTTGTTTAAAACATTCTGTATCCTTTCTAAAAGCCTATCTAGGTCAGTCTTGTTTAAGGCATATCATGCCTTTCTAGGTAGCCTTCTTAAAATATTTATCCAATCTTTTCTAAGACAAAACTTGTTTCCCAACTACTACTCCCAATTTTGATGACAAGGAAGTGGTCTTTACCACAAAACTTGTTTCCCAACTGCTATTCCAAAAAATTGATGACAAGGAAGTGGTCTTTACCACAAAACCTATTTTCCAAATCCTATTTTCCAATTCCCAACTCCTATTTTCCAAATCCTATCTTCCAATCCCTATTCCAATACCATTTCAAATCCTATCCCAATCCTATTTCAATTTCAATTTCAATTTCAATCCAAATCGTGACCTATTGCGTTACGTCTTATCACGCTAGTCCCTTGGCAGTGATATGGCACCGAGTTCTTTGGTACGCTAGCCCCTTGGCTGTAACCAAGACTCAATTCAATTTCAATTTCAATCCAAATCGTGACCTATTGCGTTACGTCTTATCACGTTAGTCCCTTGGCAGTGATATGGCACTGAGTTCTTTGGTACGTTAGTCCCTTGGCAGTAACCAAAACTCAATCCTATTTCAATTTCAATTTCAATTCAAAATCATCACTTATTGCGTTAGTCCCCGAGCAGCAATAAGTTATGTCTTATCACGTTAGTCCATTGGCAGTGATACAGAGTTACGTCTCCCCGAAAATAGGGATTTATTTTCCCTGTTTTTCAAACAGTTCTTCAAACGGGTTCATCACGTTAGTCCCTCGGCAGTGATCGTCTTCAAAAATTCATCAATAACAAACAAGGTTCTATTTTTTCTTTTCCAAAGTTACTAACTGCAACTAAAATAACTAACAATCATGCATCATTCAATTAACATACCTCATTCATGCATAATGCAATGCATACATCGCTCTCATTTATTTTGAGAAGCTCACTGCATCATACATCGCATGCATCATAACATTGCATAAAATTCAGATTGCCTTTTTAGGCCGTGTTACAACCAAAACACAGGGGTCCCTTTCAAAAGTATCTGCTTCACATCCAAGAAAAAGAGGGGTATTTACCTCGGATGGCATCTCTAAGCCCATCTCCCGGAGAAAATCCTTACCGACAAATGCAAATTTAAGGGTATTCTCAGTGTTCAATCATCTTCTACCTTTAGATCACGATAGGCAGACGTGCCTATCTGACTCTTCAGATTTAAGAAGATTGAACAGGGGCAGCTGTCATACCCCAAAATTTGCCCGCCTTAATTCTAACAGTTAAACTATTTTTAACTTTGGTTTTATAAATTTTTCATTCAATTTTACTAACATTTTAATAATATTTTTTTATATATATAGGTAGCAGTTACTTTAAATTATTTATATGGCCCGAGTAAATAAATTTAGCTTGACACTTTAGATGTTTCATAGTGCAATCCTATGTTGAATAGATTAAATAATACAATTGGCAAGAGAACATGTACAAGGAGTTACTAGTATCCAAAGTCTTGAGTTCAAACCCCAATGTTGACATTTTTTATTAAGTGTTTTTATTTACTTTTTTATTTTGTTTAGAATATTACAAAAAATCACAAAATTACTTTTTAAAATAATTTAATATTAATTTTCGTATTTTAATTTAGTCACTTATTTAAAATATTATTATTTTCAGTAAAATCATGATTTTATACTTTAATTAGTAAAAAAAAATTAAATTAAAATACAAAAAGATTTTGTTCACTTTTCATTTTTAGGTAGCAATCTTTATTTTAAGAAAGAATCATAATAATTAGTTGAAATAATCTTGAGTCTTTATTGAATAATATTTGAATTATTAAGTTTTTATTATTCTTAATTGATTAATCGAATTTTATTTTATTAACCTAGTTTTTCTAATATATATAGATAGTATTTCTAACACTAGGGGGACTTTTTTTTTGGGGGCTGAAAGAAGACCTGAGGCAGAGAAGAGAAAAACCGTGACGCAGGAGGGGAGAAGAAAAAATTGCAGGCCGATTGAGATTACTCCAAGCCTCCAAATCGAATCCTCATGGCCTTTTGGACGTGAATCAACCCTTTACCATCGACCAAACTGCCCGCAGCATATCGTTATGTTCATATTTGATGTCAAATATTTTCGACTCTGAAATTGATCATAAACACATCTTTAATCGTGTTTGAGTATATAATTGTGTTTATAACATTGTTTGTAAGCTATATGGGCCATTCAATTGAATTTTTGCTGCAGGTTTCAAGAATCACCATTGTTAGGTCTTGAAGCTCCATATTTGGGGTCTTTTGATACAAGCAAAATTAACACAAACCGATAATACCAATGGATTCAGAGGGCAATTTGCAATGGACCTATGGCTTTGGATTTTATTATTTTGCTGTTTTTAGCTGAACTCGAATTACAGGGCTATGGCTAGTTACGTTGATTTGCAGGAAAAAAAACAAAGAAGAAGAAGCACGAACAGGGAGGGCGTGGGTCTGTGCGTTTTAAAAAAAAAAAATTCATTCATGGTCGAGTATTTAAATTGCAGCGCGTACATTAATCGAAGTGGAGAGTTGGCGGAGATGGCTTGAGCGTATTGTTACAAGTCCAAGGTCCTGGTTCGATACCCAGGCTATGCAATTTATTTTGCAAAATAATTTCTTGCGGATCCCATGTATCTCACAGGCGAGAGATCACTGTGAAGCCTTGTTCAGCACCGTCAGATCTGTCTCAATACTAATCCAACGCACATGGAACTGAAGGACCGCCATGGATCTGCAGAAGCACACCACATGGGATAACACGCCCAGGTTTCTTAAATTTTTATTTAATTATTTGTTTTTTTTTATATTATTTGCAAATTAACTCAATCTAGTATAATTTGATTTTTTTGGAGTAAGTTAATAATATAATGAATATTAGGATTTTCTCTCGATTATTTGGTTATCTCGATTTATTTAATTTAATTAATTTTAATTATTAAATCACAAAAAACCTAGAAAGATATTAAGATATTAGGGTTCGCTAAATCCCACTGGCCAATGGCCAAAGTATTAGGGGTTTCAAACCGACTCAGGTTTTAGCCAAACAATTTTAGAATTTTGTTCGCTTCGATTAAAGTAATTGATCGCGGTGGGTAATAATCAATCCTTTAAATAATTAAATACAAATTAAAATAACATTTTATTTTGCTAAATGGTTTTAACCAAAGCTATTGGTTACGATGATTAGCATTTCCCTTTTTTTTCAAATTCGTTATTATTTGTAATCGAATCTATCAATTATGAGGAGTAACGATAATTAAAATACACACATTTGCTATTCGTGATAATCGAATCTATCGATTATAATGGTTAGCAATCCTCCCTTCAATCTGTTAGCCACGGTAATCAAACCTATTGGTTATTGCAGCTAATGGTAACAAATTAAATCAGGGTTGTACGCCCAAATCTTAAAACACTCCTTCAAACTACGGATTTTCATCCCTTCGATCAGGCAATTCAAAATGCCTTGCAAACCACAAAATTCAAAACTAAGATAGGCCATTCAAAAAGCCTTCAAAACAATTTCATAACCAATTCTAAGGCGTACAACCCTGTTCCCGAACTACGTAGACTCTGATCCTCCATAAGGAGGTACGTAGGCACTTGGTAACAAGGCGAGTCCCCTTCCCCACAAATCTCATTTTTTTCCCGTTTTTATTTCTTTAATCATAAACTTTTAATCTTAATTATTTGCCTTAACCCTGTTAACTATCTGTCATCTTTCTTTATATTGTCATAAACCTTTACTTTACAATGCAACCTTTAGGAAAGGGTTGAGGGTGCCTAACACCTTCCCTCGACCTGAATATAGTATCTTACCCTGAACTCTTAACTGCGCGAGGTTTCCTATTCGCCTTGGTAGAATAGGTGGCTACTCTAATCTTTAATTTTTAGGGCAGGTTGCTACACGTATTTAATTAAAATAAACTAATATTTTGCATTTAATTTAAAATCAACCAATCACAAAACCCAAAAAAATATTTTCTTTTTACCATTAATTTGATAAAATGACAATTCAATTTTTGACATAAAAAATATTTTATTTTTTTTTATAATTAAAATATTTTGTTTAATTAATTAGATAATACTTATATATTTATCTTTTAATTATTTCTAACCTATCAAAAAAATCAAAAAAAACATTTTCTTTTTATTAAATTAAGTTTATATATCATGAACTAATTTTATACATAATTAGAATGTTTTTCTCATTAAGTTTAATTTATGTGTATAATTATTTGTATAATTATGTCTTAATTAACTTAATAATTTCTAAAACATTTCAAAAATCACAAAGGCTCTGTTTGGTAAGACATGTTTTCGAGCTTATAGCTTATGTCTTATGTCTTATAAGCTCATATGATAATTTAGACCTGTTTGGTAACGGTCTATTCATCACGAGCTTATAGCTTATTTTACTAGCTTATAGCTTATTTTCCAGACGCTATTTTAAATAGCGTTTTAACTTATGTCTTATAGCTTATTGTTTTTTCTTCCTTTTTTATCCTTATTATTTTAATTAAAATTCATTTTTAACCCTTATAATTTATTTTAATTTAAAATAAAATAATTATATATTAAATATCTTTTATGTCATTTTACATATTAAACCGCTAATTTTACCAAACACTTCAATGAGCTTATAAGCTATCAGTATCAACCATCCGCTATAAGCTATACGTCATCAGTCATCAGCCATCAGTCATCAGCTATAAGTTATAAGCTAGCTTATCAGTCAACCGCTATTTTACCAAACAGACCCAAAAAAAAATAATTTTATTTTAAAATTAATTAACAAACAATTTGGATATATTTTAGACTTAACTTTTTAGGTTTAAATTTTATTTCTAATTCTTAACCTTTTAATTAAATTAATTATGCGTTAATTTTAATTAAAATCAACCATCCAAAAATCCAAAAATATTTTCCCTTTATCTTATTGCAATTTAAATTCATAGATAAGTGTATAGGTTGTCAAATTCATGTAAATAGCGTAGTTTACATTTCTCGCACAATCGATGTAATAGCATAGATTTACTTTCCGCATTTTACATTCCCACACTTTAATTTCTATACATATAAAACTGCGTGTATGACAAGAATAAAACTGAAGCGCTAGATCACTAATCTCAAAGATAACATATCTGAAAACAAAACACAATCACACTTGCACCTCTTAGGGTAATCCCTCTGTTACTTTTTTCAAAAATCAAAACTTACTGTTTCAAATACAATTCAAATTTCTTCTGTATCCAGTCAAGGAAAGTTTTCTAAAGAAATAGAACCTTATAAACTTAGGGTATACCTCCTAATTGCTTGCTCAATCAAAAAACAACAAAAAGTTCTTACACATCACTGTTTTTTCAAAACAAACTTTCAAAAAGACAACACTTTGTATATATCCAAACAAAGATCATTACGAAGTTAAAAATCTTTTTCAAACCATCAAAATATCTTTCGAAAGATAAACACTTTGTATACATCCGCACAAGGATCATTACAAAGTTAACTCTCTACAAAATGTTTAAAACCACATACAAGCATTCCAAGCAAAACAAACGATTTAAACAAGTGAGCTAAGCAATTAAGAGCCCGTGGATAACCATGGATACAAAGGGTGCTAAAACCTTCCCTTTGTATAACTTACCCCCGAACCCAAAATTTCTTTAAGGTCTTTTTCTGTTTCTTTTATAAACCTTTCCTTAATTGGATAAAATAAAAGTCAGTGGCGACTCTCTGATTTTCATAACTCAAAAATAAAAGAAGAGTCAGTTCGCATCCCACTATAAAAACCGAGGCGACACCACACATCAAGTATGGATCATCCAAACGATTGAACTTGACAAACGGGAAATAACCACAGAGACGATGATCTTGACGGAGAAAGACATCGTATCCAATCCACCCTGGAGAGAGAATGTGAGACTTCTTCTGGGGATATATTATTTTTTGCCTTTGAAGCACATACAAACTTGGCTTATGCATTGATGCATGTTTGAATTTTTCTATGGCGTAATGCTCCATATTCATGGAAATGCTACGCGTTTTTGTAGATGAAATGTGAATGCAATGATTACTATATGCAGGGTATAATGAGGGCCCTTTGGAGAATATTCCACTGACTTGTCAATCGAACTTCATCTCTGACCTCGGGAGAGGTAAACACCAGGGAGAATCCCCTTAGTGTTAAGAACTCTGTGGGGGTGTCAATAGACGTTGGACTTTAACTTGCAAGATATACTTCTTATTTGACTTGAAGAATACTTCTGACTTCTCACCATGTGCCATTGTTTGGGGAATTTTCAGCTTGAGGAGATTCCTTCATTTTACCATGTTGGGAATGGGAAATCCTGATGAGGAAACCTTGTTGGGAGGATTGGAACAACTCCAAAGAGAAATAAATTCCTATACTTGGGGAGTGGACCAAACTTTCAGGAGAAATAAACTCCTATACTCGGGGAGTGACTTTTCTAGGAGAAATAAACTCCTATGTTTGAGGAGAGTAACTTGTTGGGGAAAAGCATTATGATACTTATCAACTCAGCGATGGCCAACCGCATTTTGCAAGTGAATGATGGTTCCTTCAATGAAAATCGAAATATTATGCCCCAGGCTTCCTGACTTGTGAAGATATCTGATTTAACAAAGACATTTGCCTCAAAAGGATCCTTACACCACAATTACTTGAGAAAATTCTGCCCCAGCATATTCAAGCATTTGACATGGTCCCTCCTGAACAGTGGATCCTCGAGAGATTTGTTGAATCTCGATGTGACTGCCCCAGATTGAGTGAGCTTGAGAGGTCAAACCTCGACTTGATTGACCCAGATTAATTGGATTTGAGATTTCAAGCCTCAATTTGATTCCCCCGGATTGGCTGAACTCACGAGAGAGATTCCTCATCGTGACTGCCCCAGATTATGTACATCTTATAAGAATCCTCAAGTTCACTTCCCTTGAAGTCAACCAAGCTATGGAAGCAACTTTATCATGCTCAACGGAGTTTTCAGATTTTTCCCTCAGGAGAATTAATCAAACAACTTATGCTCAAAAGACTATTCATGTCCTTCCCCTCAAGATAGTCAATCACTTGAATCTCAAACTGTTCAGGCTCAACAGAGTATTCAAACTTTCCCCTTCAGGGTAACCAATCAAGGACAACATCAAATTGCTCATGCTCAACAAAGCCTTCAGGCGCCATGCCCCTTGATAATCAGTCTTTGAGATGATTGGCTTTTTACTCTACGGAATTCTCAAGTTCTTTTACTTTGACATGATCAAGCTTTTCATGGATTCTCATCATGGAAACTTCCTTGATGTTTAAGCAAATGTTTTGTATGCAAAAGAATGTTAGTTCTAAGAATGATAATTCTAATGCAAAGCCTATGCTAGTCTTGAAGTTTAAATAAATTTTTTATGAAATGAAGTGGCCACCTCTTGTGAATGAAAGATAAAGCGGGGATACGATACCAACATATATATGTGTTACGCTTCATTGGGAGTCAGTTAAACACTATCTCATCGGAGTGTGTCCTCGATATAAACCCTACTTCAATTAGGACTTTTAAGGGTTGTAACTTGGCCAGGTTCACAGTTTTTTGAAACAAAGGATTTTTAGGCTCAAAATTATTTGGTACCCACCCCCTTCGTGATATTCTCCAGTCCTAAGTTCAGTTAACTCAACATGAGTGTTCATCCCTCACAAAGAATTTTTGAAACGATCGAGGAATCAATAAGGTTTTTCGGACATGGCAGTCGCTCACCTTTTATTCTTTTGATTCATTATCACACGACTTTGTTCTTGCTTTATTTTCACCATCATTTTTCTTTTTATTGATACATTTTTCTTGCATCTTTTTTTTCTCTCTTTTCTCATTTCTTTTTTTGCTCTTTTTTTTTTTGAACAAGTCGTGTGACCTCACATTGTCTTTGATTCGTTGGAAGTGATTGTGACTTCCTCATTCCATGATTGATGAAGTATTACCATTGTGGTATCACCATCTTTTGTCCTCTTGGTAGGTGAAGGATAACCGTCGCGGTTTTGAATTTCCTCAACCTTTTGAAGGATAACCATTGTTGTATCCTTAGATACATACCCTTTACGAGTTTTGAACACTCGATCAAGTTAAATGAACACTACCCTGCCCCAGGGTTAAGATTAATTTTTTTTCTGATCAGGAAAGAAACTCCTACTTCAAGGCTCAAAGGGGTTAACGAGGGTCTATCTCCCTTATATCTCCGGTGTTTGGGGATTGGAAACAATGCATGTACATCCTCAGCAGGGTTTTATTCAAAAACACACAATTAGGGATTTTGCATTTTTTGTCATCATTCTCCCTCCGCTCTTTGCCTAAGAAAAAGGTTAGTAAAATTGGTATCATAATGCCAAAACACTTTTTTTTGTTGAGTGAAAACGAATGGATTACTTCAAGACAAACATAAACAATGTATCGTGATTTTCATTCAAAAATTAACAAATTTTTACATGCTAGCAATGCTTAAACAAACAAAGAAAGATTACAAATGAAAATGAAATAGAGGACTGAATGAATGCCATTCTTGAGAAGACTTGACTCCGTATGGACTCATTGCTTCAGAAGATCCACTGAGTCAAAAGAGAACTTCAATTTTGGCCCTCAGGTGTGAAAGTGATAGCCTTGGAATCAATCGGGTCTTGAACCTTGTCTTTGAATGGTTGACAGTCTTCAATCGAATGACCAGGTGCCCCAGCATGGTAGCCACAACTAACATTAGGGTCAAATCCCACAGGATACGGGAAACGAACGGGCTTCGGTTGCTTTGGTTCTATCAAGGAAAGATTGATCAAGTGAGAAAACAGCTTATCACGAGTCATAGGAATGGGATCATACACTCGTTTTGGCCTCCTGTGTCTCTGTCCGCCTTGTGGGTGACGATTCTGTTGATAATTCCACCTTTGCGGCACATATTGAACTGATTGATCACATGGAACAGACTTCCGTTGGACAAACTGAGTGGGAGGCTGACTGTGAGTCGCAGCACAAATTTGTGGGTCATCCTGAACAGGAGTTACTGCTACTGCTTCATGATAAGATATATGATCAGGAGGATAATCAGGAGATTCCTCTTCATAATCAGTGACTGCATTGGTCTCTTCATCCATTTGCTTAGGGAATTCAGAAGGAGTATCAACAACTTGGACATTACCATTCCTAATACCATTCCCCATTAGTTCTCTAATGAGAACCAATTCTGCAAAATCAGAGGCCTTACATGCAGCCAAACATTGGTAGTATGGACTTTCCATCACATCCTTGAACATATCCATGAGCTCTTTCTCTAAGAGTGGAGGTTGAACTCTAGCAGCTAATTCTCTCCATCTTCGGGCATATTCTCTGAATGATTCGTCAGTTTTCTGAGTCAAAGCTTGGAGTTGCATTCTGGTCGGAGCCATGTTACTGTTGTGCTTGTAACGCTTGACAAAGGCTTCTGCTAGTTCTTTCCAAGTTTGGACATCATTTCTTTCGAGTTGATTATACCACTCAAGAGATGTGTCACTGAGGCTATCCTGAAAGAAATACATTAATAGCTTGTCATTCTCAGCATAAGGAGCCATTTTGTTGCAAAATGCCTTGACATGAGCTATCGGACACGTGGTACCCTTGTACTTCTCGAAGTTGGGGACTTTGAACTTAGCAGGGATCTTGATTCCAGGCACTAGGCACAAACCAGCAGCGTCTAAATCAATAGAGTCACGACCTTCCATGGCTTTCAACCTTTCATCCAGGAGGTGGAACCTTTTGTCAAACTTGTCAATCGCGAACCTGAAGGCTTCAAATTCTGAATTATTCTCATGATGTGAAGTCTCCTTAACGGGAATTGGAATCTCAACAGTATTTCTGACATCCTGATTCGCAAGACCTTCTCCTATGTTGAGATTAACATTTGCATCCGGTCTCTGAAGAACCTGTCTCAATTCTTCGTGTCTAAAAGCAAGGGCTTGAATAGCCTCCATACAATGATTCAGGTTAATCCCCATTTCTGTCCTCATCTGCGTTAAGTCCTCACGGAGTTGTTCCATCATTAATCTTTGAGCACGTAGCGGTGAGAAGTCAATTTGTTGTTGAAGTCAAAATCTGAATGCAAAGGGCCCCCATAAGCTTCTGATAGAACCATGAACTGTATGATATTATGAATGCATGTTTCATTTACGGGGAACCCTAAAGTCTTTTCACATTTTTTGTTTATCTTTTATCAAAGTTTTTTTTTGCATATAATATATTTTCTCTTTTTTTTTGTTTTTTCCATCTTTTTTGTTTTTTCTACTTTTTTTTCTCCTTTTTTATTTTTTGGAAATAGACTTTAGAATCCCCCACAAATGAAGTGGATAAATTAATGATGTTATGCAATGCAAAAGCATGGGATCAAGGTCCATATAATCCGAGTAACCACTATACAATCCTCTGAATAACTGATATAAGTCAGATGTCATGAGATCAAAGGTCCGACATAGGTACCACAGAACCATAAGAACAATAGTCACCATCAGAACAGAACAGTCACCAACGGTACCTGTCATGTATATCCCACCCCACTCACAGGTGAATCTAGGTCAAGGTAGGTCAAAAGGTCTCCAGCGTTAACAATTCTCCGGAAACACCATCATTGTTGCAAATACATGCCAACAATGGTATCTCATTCGAATCTCAACTGGTCGTGGGTCTCATGATCGCAATCAACAGAACCTGACATTCTGTTGGCGTCATGACTATCCACTCTATCCTAGGTATCCTATGTGTCAACTCTGGCCTGGGTATTGGGCCTTTTACCTCATAGAACATCCCACCCAACCTGTAAACAGAAAAAATATGTGGTCCCCACGGGGACCCATAATATAGTCAAGATGCATGCGGAAAGTAAACATGATATGCAAGCAGGAAAATAGACATGATATGCAAACATATATATATATATATATAGGATGTAAACATATAAACAAACAAAGGAACACCCAATAAATAAACAAACAAACAAAGACTAGGATCAACTCGCTAAGAATGCACCAGCACAGGTCTATCACATCCCCAGTAGAGTCGCCAACTGTCGCTACCCGCGAAAAAAGGAACAGAGTCGCCACTAATATATTTATCCCATCAAGGGAAAGGAATACCAGAAAACCTAACTCAAAATAAGAACAAGGTCTTTCGACCAGAGAATAGGGTACGGGAGTCGGTTACGCAAGGGGAAGGTACTAGCACCCCTCACGCCCATCGTACTCGATGGTATCCACCTATGTTTGTTTCTATCTAAAGGGTGTATCTATGTCTAAGCCTAAATGCGAATGAATGCAAATAAACACGGGGAAAAGAAGGATTATTTACAAGTGTGCTCGTTCAAGCCCCGCGACTTGATGCCTAAGTATCCTTTTTAGGAATCAGAGCGCCGTAGTTCGGCTCTAAAGTTTCCATTTGTTTTGTGTTTTTTAGTTGAACAGAGGTTAAGGTCACAATCCATGATGCTCGACCTTTGGAGACTTACACGCCTAATTCTGGACTGGACTCAACTTGTTCTTAGCAGCAGAATGAACTTGGGTTTGTGTTTTTTATGTAACTACATGATGAACAAAACCCAATACAAGGTTTCGCACCACTTCGTCACTTTGTTTTACTTTGAACCTTTATTAGGTGTTTTAAGTGTTTTTGGTTGGGTATTTTTTAAGGGAATTTACTTTGCGATTTGAATCACATAAAAAGGTATAATGATCGAGAAACAGATTAGGGAATGAATCCCACTCATTTCTCTCCCATTAGGTAGTGATCGAGAAACAGATTAGGGAATAAATCCCACTCATTTCTCTCCCACTAAGTGATTGAGAAACAGATTAGGGAATAAATCCCACTCATTTCTCTCCCACTTTTAGTAAGGTGTGATTCGCATCTTTATTTATTAATGTTTTAATGTTGAAAAGAAAAAAGAAATGAAAAGGGGGGAGACTAAACTAATCAAGTCTAGCCTAATGATTATTCTAATCTAAGTCTAATGTTAACATGATAGTGGAATAGATTCTAAAAAGAGCTACAAATGATATCAACAAAAATGGGCCAAAAATATGGCCAAAACAAATAACAAAATCACACAACAATTATACAACAACTAGCATGGAAATGATACAAAATTATAAAGAACACGATTCAAGTATTAGTGCAAAAAATAACCTAAAAACTACTATTTTTATGGGTTTTTAATGTTAAGGGAATTCTAATTCAAGTCTAAATTGTACTAAAAACCTAAATTTTAATAAGCCTAAACTAATATTTTTATGTCATTTTTTTTTTATCAACAAAAGGCTACCAAAATAGTATCGATTTTGTATATTTTTAATATCTAAAGAAAACTTGAACAAAAAATCTAAAAAAAGAAATTAGAATTTAATGTTTTTGAAGTCAGGGGGTGCGCAATTCAAAACTATGGTGCAGGCAGAAAACTGGCGCAGAGGCCCAAGGGATGAAGCCCAATAGCTTGTTTTTTATTCTTTCAGATTTTCTCTGTCAAAAACGGAGGTGTGACGGGCCAGGTGGGTGTGCATCAGCAACTCATATATGGGCCAAGGATGTTTTGTTCAGACCCATATCTTATTTTCAGAATTTACTTTGAGTCAATTTTTGTTAAAAAAGAAATTAAATAATAAAAGAAAAGGGGATTAGGGTTACCATAGTTGTGCCTCTTGAAATTCTGAACGAATCTCCGTTCTCTATGAACGGCGGGGGCTTCCTCTTTTGTCTCTCTTGCGATCGAAGACGGCGACAGCGCATATGATCCTTTCTTCTTCGACCAAGATCCAAAGCAACACCGCAACCGTTCCTCTCTTCGTCGTTATCAATCTCGCTCTCTTCTCTTTCTCAAACAAACATAAGGATGGCGGCCGGAATCACAAGTTATCACCTCCGATCGGAGCTCCTTCGAAACCGTGATTGAAGAACTGAATCTACGTTACCACATTTCTCCGCTTCCCATCTCAAGCTCTTTTCTCTCTCGATGCGTGTTGTTCGCGATGATGAACGGTGATATGAAGCTTGTTGTTCTGAAGCTTATGCGGCGATGACACGGCCACTGTGAGTTGACTCGGATGTTGAATGTTGTTGAAGTGTCTATGGTAAGGAGATGATGAAGATTGAGTGCGAATTGAGAGAGAAAATTCAGAGAGTTTGTTACATCTTTTTCGGTGAGTTTCTTTTCCAATTTTCTCTTTCGTTTTCTGTTCTGAGAATTTTTCCTCTCTTCTGATTTTCTGCTTCTTTTCTGTTGATGATGATGACGATGAGATTGAAGAGTGGAGTTTCTGGTGGTTGAAGAATTGGTGGTGAATCAGAGAGAGTTCAGAGAGATTGGAGGGAGATTGAAGGAGGTGGAAGATGAAGTTTGAAGAGTGAAAATGGTGGATGAAGTGTGTGTGAATGCCGGAGAGGGTGAAGTGAAAATGGTGGAGTGGATGAGAAATGAAGATGAAGGTGGTGAAAATGAGAGAATGGATCGAGAGAGCCTTCTCAATTGGAGGGGAGTCTGATTTATAGAGTTTGAAGGTTAGTTCCCTTTCTCTTTTTTCTGTTGAATCTGTTATAGGTTAGTAACTGAATCGGTTTGAGTTCTGTTAGGTTAGTTATAAGATGGTTGAGGTCAGTTAGGTGGTTAGAAATCTGTTATATTAGTTGTAGGTGGTTAGAATGTTAAAAACTGATTTTTCTGTTAGTGAAAACTGGTAGCTTAGTTGAATGAGAACTGAAGTTGGTTGAGGGTTAAGAAAAGTTTGTTATATGGTTTGTTGAATGCTACTGTTAGTGTATTATGATATGAACTCAGTTTTTCTCAATGTGGACCTAGACTCCCCCTTTTGTTTTTTAGTGTATGTGTGCTTGTGAGGTGTTTGCTGCAAACTGTATGGTGATGCTTCGATCTGATGTGAATTGTATGGATTGTGTTTGAATGTAGTATGATTGTTATGGGATGGTTTTGTGTTTGTGAGGTTAGGCTGTGTGAAATGGTCCAAAGCATCACAAGAGGGAGATGTTAGAAAGCATGGTTTTTTCTTGTAGTGAATGTGTATGTTCGAATATGTATGGTATTGCAGTTCTGAAATTTAGGCAGTGTTGTGAATGGTATAGGCTGAACTGGTTTGAAATCATGAGTGTGCTTTGTAGTGAACTTGTGGGAATTTGAATGTAGCGATTTTGATTTGATTTTGTTTTTGTGCAGGGTCGCGGGGCTGCTAGAATGTGGAGAAGCTGGCAGGTTGCTTGTGTTTGCAGGTTTGCAGGTGGCTTGAGATGCATTGGTACGTCACAAAAGCTTGCGGAAGAACACTTAAAAATGGAGTCACAACATGGTAGAAGAAGTCACGGCGAAGTTGAATAAAGACATGGCTTAGAATAAGATCCAAACATTATGTTTTAAGCTTCAAATTTTGTGTATCTGTTTTGTATATGATGCAAATGGTCCTACTTGTAATGACTTTGAACCAAATTAGAAACTGTAATCCAAACAATGTAATCTTTCTTGACTTGCAAATGATATATTCATTTAGTTCCCTAGTACTGAATTTAAAAAGAACTCCTTCCATCCAAGTGCTTCAATTCCAAATATTCTCCAATTTGCAACTCGATCAAACATCAGAATACAAAAACCCAAGATAATCCATTATGGATTTTGGTCACAAAGACAACCGTCCATGGTTGACTTCGACCAAAAGTCAAAATTTTGCCAAATGTCTTCAAAAATTGAAAGTGGCTCAATACCGTCCCCAAATGAACGAATCCACACTCTTTTAATGAAGCTTTAGATGAATAGCTCGTATTCCAAATAATCAGGTGGACCAAAGGAAACCCTGACTAATTGATACAAGCATAGTGAAATGAACCTCACTCCATGATCAGTTGAAAACCCCAATAGAAACAAGCCTGCACGAGATATGAACTTTGAACCATGTGAAACCTTAGCTCGATCTATGACCTCGATCCCCTGCCAAGTTCACGATAGAAGTCCAAAGGTCACACATTTGACCTAATCCCTTTTTCTTCTTTTTTATTTTAATTTAATTTCTTTTATTTTTATTTCGTAAAATCTGAGTGCAATAGGACATGGCTCATAAACCTTGGGCCTTGTCAACCGAAATTGCTTCTGGTTCACCCCCACTCTGGCCCAATCATACACGTTTTTTGGCAAAATCTGTAACAAAAAATATCTCTTGGGCTTTTCTGACAGGCCCTGCGCCCATTCCTTGCTGCATACCATGATTTTAGCTTCCACCCCCTAACTCCATAGGAAATTGTTAGAATTAGGTCTTTTTTTCCTATAGTTTTTTTTCATTACTTTTTAGGTTCTAATCAACAATAAATCCATTAAAATTTTGTTAGATTTTTAGGTGATTAAAAACAAGAAAAGTACTAGTTTAGGCTTAGTAGCATTTAGGTTTTTTAGTATAATTTTGGCTTGAATTAGAATTCCCTTAACACATAAAAAACCCATAAAAATAGTAGTATTTTTTTAGTTTAATTTTGCACTGATACTTGAACCGTTTTCTTTATGTTTTTGTACCATTTCCATGCTACTTTTTGTATAATTGTTGTGTGATTTTGTTACTTGTTTTTGGCCATATTTTTTACCTTCTTTGTTAATACCATTTTAATTCTCCTTTTAGAATTTAGTCCCCATGTTAACATTAGACTTAGATTAGAATAACACTTAGGTTAGAGAAATAGGTTAGTCTCCCTTGTTCGTTTCTTTTTCCTTTCAAACTTTAAAATACTTAATAAATAAAGAGGCGAATCATACTTTACTAATAGTGAAAGAGAAATGAGTGGGATTTATTCCCTAATCTATTTCTCAATCACTCAGTGGGAGAGAAATGAATGGGATTCATTCCCTAATCTGTTTCTCGATCACTATATAATGGGAGAGAAATGAGTGGGATTTATTCCCTAATCTGTTTCTCTACCATTATACATTTTTATGTGATTCAAATCGCAAAGTAATTCCCCTTAAAAAATACCCAACCAAAAACACTTAAAACACCTAATAAAGGCTCAAATTAAAACAAAGTAATGAAGTGGTGCGAAACCTTGTATTGGGTTTTGTTCATCATGTAGTTACATAAAAAACACAAACCCTAGTTCATTCTACTGCTTAAGAACAAGTTAAGTCCAGTCCAAAAGTAGGCGCATAAGTCTCCAAAGGTCGAGCATCGTGGATTGTGACCTTAACCGCTGTTCAACTAAAAAACACAAAACAAATGGAAACTATTGAGCCGAACTACGGTAGCTCTGATTCCTTGTAAGGGATACGTAGGCATTGGGTCGCGGGGCCTAAGCGAGCACACTTTTAAATAATTCCTTCTTTTCCCCGTGTTTATTTTGCATGCATTCACATTTAGGTTTAGACATAGATACACCCTTTAGATAGAAACAAGCATAGGTGGATACCATCGAGTACGATGGACGTGAGGGGTGCTAGCACCTTCCCCTTGCGTAACCGACTCCCGTACCCTATTCTCTGGTCGAAAGACCTTGTTCTTATTCGAGTTAGGTTTCCTGGTATTCCTTTCCCTCGATGGGATAAATATATTAGTGGCGACTCTGATCCATTTTTCGCGGTAGCGACAGCTAGCGACTCTGATCCATTTTCGCGGGTAGCAACAATTTTGGGGTGCAACACTTTGCAACTAAAGACGAATCATTTCTTGAAGAGGCCTTTATGCTAAAGATTAATCTCAGGTGCTGGAAGTATGATGATAGACAGAAATCGTAATTGATGTTCGTTGTGTTATTATTTTGGCTTGTCATGTTAATTTATTTATGAAGGATGACACAGGCATACTATTTAAGCTTCAACAACTACTACCCTTAGTTGAAAACTTTATTTTCAAAATTGAATATGTACAATTTTGGTATTATTATGATGATCAGAATGACTATAATTTATGAATTTTTCTTCTATATCATTTTTGCACTTAAACTAAAAAGGAAAAGTTTTTGAATTTGTGTGTAAGAATGCAATTTATTTTGGCTGTCATGTAATCCGATCTAATCGAACCGCATAAACTGATAACCCGACCAAACCGCTTTTCAAATGGTCTGTTAGTGCTTTTAAGGATTGGCGTAATGTTTGGTAAAACTAATTTAGCAGCAATAGGATAAATAGAATTATAACTTCTAAGAGAAAGCAGGTGGAAGTTCTATTTAATGGAGAAACATGTTGTGTTGAAATGTTTCAACATCTGGAACAACTTGATGTCGAAGAAGATGTCGTGACATCGTAGTTGAGCTGACAGTTTGGATTCTGTTATAACAGAAACAAAATATTCCTAAAACATTGAATCCTATGTGGAGCTATATCTAAGGAGAACATTTAGGAAACTAAATGTGGAAAGATTTTATAGGAGAATCTGTTGCAAAAGTGTAACAACTTATTGTTGTTATTTGGAGCATATTTTATGGAGATATTTGTGGAGAATATCTTGGAGCTTATATTGTGGATCAATTTTAGCAACAGTTTGTTATGTCAGTTTGTTACGATTTAAAGGTCAAAAGAATCAAGACAGAATATTGAAGATCATATAGTTTCCAATTATGGAGACAATTTAGGAAACTTATGATTAAAGACCTTTCTTTTAGCAGAAGAATTCTGCTGATTTGTAACAGCAAATAAAGCTGTGATTGAAGGCCCAAGTCCAGTTGGAATAGGTTATAAATAGGAAGCTTTGTAACCTAGTTTAGAAGCTAGCCGATTCTATTCAAAGATGTAACCATTAGGGTTAGCCATGTAAGTGAACCACCCGGATTGTGGGATGGTCATTGATTTGTGCCTCGAAGCCTGTAGGCAAGAGGTTTATTTTACTCACTCAGAAGTTGTGAAGCAATGAGTGCAGGATTGTTTGTGGAGGAAGCTTTGAAGCAACTCCAAGTTGTATTTATTTGTGTGCTTAGAATGTTGGAAATTAGGTCGTCGATACAGTGGCTGAGGTGTTGACTACTAGACATCATTGCTATGATTGGGAGTGCAATGGAGATATTCCATATCTAGGGAGGACCTAGGTAGAAGGGTCATTGGGTAGTGATTAAGTGAGAAGTTGTAAACGGGGGAGTTTAACTTTGAATTGATACTGCTAATAGTGGACTTCATCCCTGGCTTGGTAGCCCCCAGAGTAGGTATTGTTGTATACCAAACTGGGTGAACAATTTTTTGTGTTATTTATTTTCTGCACTGTTATTTATATTCCTATCTTGTCTGTTTTTATAATGTCAAATTAGATGTCATGACATCCATATATGACATATGAGTTCTGTCTAACCAGAATTTCAATTGGTATCAGAGCAGACATCCTGTCTGTTTCTAGATGAGATCCATGAGGGATACGTTCTGGTTGTGCTGAAGGTAGAAGATTGTTTGAACAAGTAATGTTCATATTATATGGTCCCTTGAAGTGGAGGATGGACCTATATGTGGAGGATTAGACCAACCTGACCTAGAGTTGTGATGCTGGAATAAAGGAGTGCTAAATCCAAACACTTCATGCGGGAGTGAAGAATTTGAATTGAACCAATTCACCTGGTATCTTTGGACAGAGAAGAATCGCATTAAAACCTTCATGCGGGAGTGAAGATATTGATAAGGTAACCTCTGAATCTATGTGAGTTTATCAGGTCAGGATGTTGGTTAGGTCTAGTCTGTTGCTTGGTGCAGAAGCAAGCACTGTGCAAGATTGAGTTATAGTCAATCCTTAGTTGTCATGCTTACAACTAATATTTGGAGTAAGCATTGTGTGAATTCTGTTGAAGTATGGCTATTTTCCGCTGCATAGCCTCTGTGCAACCCCAATTGTATAAGAAAGATTCTAGGGTTATTTATATTCAACAGAATGTATGGCAGAACCTTACAGCTATAAGTAAAGTGTCAAAGATACTTGAGAAATATCTCAAGTCCACTCATAATGGCATGGTTTATTAGAGCTGTTAAATATCAACTGATCAATGATATTCATAATCATCTGCAAATGTGAACCTTGAAAAATAACAAGGCTTTCCTAGAAGGAGAAACAGATGTCCTACCGAATGTTAGGACATTAAGAACTGGTATGCAGCTACCAGCTGAAGAACAGGTGTTCTGGTGCTAAACTAATGTAGTGTGAGAACATTGGTTTGGAACCTACTGCTGGTCTGGAAGAGGAGACATCTGACTATAAGTTGATCAGGACACGATTAACATGTGCTTCTACTCCAATTCTGTTAGAAGTAAAAAGCTCTGTGCTAAAGAAAACTCATGAAGGTATTCCTTTCTGATCCTTTATGTTTAAATCAAGATGAGCTTACATCTGGTATTTTCCTCTGATCAATGGAACCAGATATGTGTTTTTTTCATTCATAACCATAGAGCAGTTTTTGGAGCTGAATATTGTGTCTCAACCACAGTGAAATATGGTCAAGAATGTTTACTGCCCTAGTTGTTATCCAGAAAGGGTAGTGTTATTTGGAATCAAGGAAGCCAGATGGCTCAGAAGAATCTGACTAATTCAGTGTTATGATATAACTAAGTCTGTTCCAAAAACCTAAATGAGAGAATCTTCTCTATAGGTACAGACTATGGCATCCATCATCTCAAAATCAGAATGGAAGTCTAAAGAAAAGCTTATTGAGATGCTGGCTATTGTATTCCTTGATATGTCTGGATATTGCTGATAATTGCATTATTCTGTTTTCACCCCAAGTGTTATGAATTAGATGTTAAAAATGTTAACCAAGAACCATGAAGGATGATGTCATATCAGATGTCACAACATCATCTCAAGATCTTCAGTTTATTTGTATTGTGTTTGCCAAGAGAAGAGAGTAAAAATGTGAAGAGGTAATCAGTCAAAATGATCTCGTGTGAGTAGAAAATTCTAACTGAATAACTGGTAAGTACTTTGACGGGAGACTTAGTACTTCTTAGGTGTAGAACCTGGATGCAAGACTGAGAAGAAGAAACCAGTCAGGATGAACTAGTGTGAGTAGTAAATCTTACTGAGTAACTGATAAGTACTTTGACGGGAGACTTAGTACCTATTAGATGAGAAGTCCTTCTAGTTATGTGTTCAAGGACTAGTGTGAACCAAAAGTGCGTGTTCGCTATTATCTTCACAAATTAAGGAAGTGTGGAAAGAGTATCTGGTGAGCATACTGACTCTGTTAAATATATTGATGGGAGCTGGATATTCACAATGTCCGTATGAAAAGCTCAGATGTGTATGCTGAAGATTGATTTATGGTTATACAATCATAGTTTCTTCTATTTCAAGTTGCAGAGTGTGGCAATCTGAATCTTGTGTAGCAAGTAAACTGAGGTTGGAAACTGTGGCAAATTCCAAATGAAGGGAGCTTCAAGGACGAACATAAAAGATGTCCTAAATTTGTATATCTCAGGGGGGTAAGAAAGTACGAAGATCAGCAAAGACAATGTTATTCTGGTTCTAATCAAATGGAAAGTCTCTCAAAGACTAATCTTTAAGCTAGAAGAACAATGTCATTCAAGATGTCAGAACATAACTCAAGACATGTTTTATCCTTGAAAACCAGCAAGGATAAGTCTTTGTATTATCATATAAAAACATGTATTGATGGTGTGTATCACTTGTTCTGATATAATGCATGTTCCAACCTTTGCACAAGTCCACCTGATGTAGTTCTTTCTCAAATAACATCTCTTGATCAAGAAATTGGTTAAAGTCTAACTATGTTATTTAATTTGCTCAGGTTTCTAGAGTCTTTTCTTTTTCAGTCCTTCTTTGTTTGAGTCTCTCATTTCCTTCTTTCGGATATGTGTAAAGTCTAGAGTCTAGGTTATGTTTGTCAAGTTGTGACAAGCATAGGGTATAAGGGTAGTGTTCAGACATTGTTAAGTCTGAGGTCATTCCTTGCAGTTGGTTTGCAGAAATATTCTTTTCAATTTTAGAGTCTTGTTTTGAGTCATGAACACATATTGTTTCTTATGTTCTAAGTCATTCTATAGAGGTCTGTTGTCTCTATGGATAGTCCATGTTATTGAATCATTCTAAACTCATGAACACTGATTGTCTTGTGTTCTGAATTATCTAATATAGAGGTCTGGTTCTCTATGCCTGTAAATGGATAATCCAAGTGCTTAAATTTCCGTTAGTAATTATCCTCTTATGCTCTAAAAAGAGGATGTTGTATCAATTTATGTCGTAGCAAAGTTCTCAGTTTGAGGGGGAGCATTTAGTATTTTATTCCTCATGTGCATCATGGCCTCAGTTTTCTCCTTCTCTATGAAGATGATATCTGTGATGTTATGTTTCCTAAGCTATAGTGAGTTCTCCTTCAACAAGCCTTTGTCTTATTATGGCTAAAAAGGAGGAGAAGTGGTTATGTTATGTTATCTCTGAAGAGCAACTTTTAAAGGGGAGAAACTTTGTGTATTCAGTAGGATCATTAAAAGAAAGAGAGAACATTGGAGTTGGACCTGCCAGAAAGATGTCCTAGTATGATGTTCAACATCATTAAAGAAGACCAAAGACTGTCACTTGTAAAGTTTGAAATATCATAAACAGTGACTACTGAAGACTTCTAAATTGCTGCTATTGAATTGTAAATGTTTAAACCCTTGTATTTTTTATGTCTCTGTAATACAAAGGTCATGTAAATTAGTTTTAGCCAAAATAAGCCAAAGGGGAAGATTGTTAGTGCTTTTGAGGATTGGCTTTATGTTTGGTAAAACTAATTTAGCAGCAATAGGATAAATAGAATTATAACTTGTAAGAGAAAGCAGGTGAAATTTCTATTTAATGGAGAAACATGTTGTGTTGAAATGTTTCAACATCTGGAACAACATGATGTCGAAGAAGATGTCGTGACATCGTAGTTGAGCTGAAAGTTTGGATTCTGTTATAACAGAAACAGAATATTCCTAAAACATTGAATCCTATGTGGAGCTATATCTAAGGAGAACATTTAGGAAACTAAATGCGGAAATATTTTATAGGAGAATCTGTTTCAAAAGTGTAACAACTTATTGTTGTTATTTGGAGCATATTTTATGGAGATATTTGTGGTAAATATCTTAGAGATATTTGTGGAGAATATCTTGGAGCTTATATTGTGGAGCAATTTTAGCAATAATTTGTTATGTCAGTTTGTTACGATTTAAAGGTCAAAAGAATCAAGACAGAATATTGAAGATCATATAGTTTCTAATTATGGAGACAATTTAGGAAACTTATGATTAAAGACCTTTCTTTTAGCAGGAGAATTCTGCTGATTTGTAATAGCAAATAAAGTTGTGATTGAAGGCCCAAGTCCAGTTGGGAATAGGTTATAAATAGGAAGCTTTGTAACCTAGTTTAGAATCTAGCCAATTCTATTCAAAGATGTAACCATTAGGGTTAGCCATGTAAGTGAACCACCCGGATTGTGGGATGGTCACTGATTTGTGCCTCGAAGCCTGTAGGCAAGAGGTTTATTTTACTCACTCAGAAGCTGTGAAGCAATGAGTGCAGGATTATTTGTGGAGGAAGCTTTGAAGCAACTCCAAGTTGTATTTATTTGTGTGCTTAGAATGTTGGAAATTAGGTCGTCGATGCAGTGGCTGAGGTGTTGACTGCTGGACATCATTGCTATGATTGGGAGTGGAATGGAGATATTCCATATTTAGGGAGGACCTAGGTAGAAGGGTCATTGGGTAGTGATTAAGTGAGAAGTTTTAAACGGAGGAGTTTAACTTTGAATTGATACTGCTAATAGTGGACTTCATCCCTGGCTTGGTAGCCCCCAGAGTAGGTATTGTTGTATACCGAACTGGGTGAACAATTCTGTGTGTTATTTATTTTTTGCATTGTTATTTATATTTCAATCTTGTCTATTTTTATAATGTCAGATCAGATGTCATGATATCCATATATGACATATGAGTTCTTTC
Source organism: Vicia villosa (assembly GCF_029867415.1). NCBI lineage: Eukaryota > Viridiplantae > Streptophyta > Magnoliopsida > Fabales > Fabaceae > Vicia > Vicia villosa. The sequence continues at coordinate 353,975 of NW_026705587.1, forward strand.
TTACCAGAATTTCATGGTCGAAATTGGGCCTTGATATAGCACCCGAGGTTTGGGACGGATTGAGCATTTGGGCCCGAATCTAACCCTACCCGACCGTTGTCCACCCCTAGACAAAGGTATCTCAATGTCCCAATAAGTCTTCTGTATTGGGTTGGGTTGACATCCTCTTCATTTGATTCCTTCGACAGTTGTAGTCTTGGTTTTGCAGGTGTCGAAGTCGAATTGCATTCTTCCATTTCAAATCTCTTGAGAATTGCACTTGCATATTTTCTTTGATGCATCATCAAGCCTTTACTACTCTTGTAGAATTCGATACCAAGGAAGTATGAAATTTCGCCTAAATCCGACATTTCGAATTCTTTGCTGAGATCACCTTTGAAGTCTTCAATCTCTTTCTTGCAGCTACCTATTATCAACAAGTCACCGACATAGAGAAATAGTATAAGCAATTCACTCTTGCTTATTCTTACATATACCCCATGTTCAGTTGTGCACTTCATAAATCTTTTCTCCCTTAGGAAACTGTCGATCTTCATATTCCAAGATCTTTGAGCTTGCTTCAGTCCATACAGGGCTTTATGCAACATGTACACTTTTCTCTATTCGCCATGTTTCACAAACCCAACTGGCTGTGCAACATAGACTTCTTCGTCTAAGGGTGTTGTCATACCCCAAAATTTTCCCATTACATTTTCATACTAAAGCTCATTTGAATATCAAAGTCTCAATACTCGACTGAGTACACACTCTCCTAAACAACAGCCTTCCAACTAGGGTTTTCCCTCTCTTAAAGAAAAGTCAGGTTCTGATGCCTCCAATGGACTCCATGGCCTCTCATATGATTCAAATGATCCTCATGCCAAGTTTCAAGCTTTGATTCAAAAGATTGCTCACTCAATGACCCAAATGATCAACAATCGACTGGTTGACCTAAAAGTCAAACTATGGTCAAAGTACAGTCAAAATTCCTGATTTTTGGTCAATATCCTTATTTTGAAGTATCATTCCTCATTTGATCAAGGATTGATCATGACTCATCAAGGAAAGCTCAAAAATCATCAAAAACCTAAAGTTCCTAGATTAGGGTTTCTAAGTAAAAGTCAAACCAACTTTGACTGATCGTATCTCTCTCATACTTTCTCAAAATTCTCCAACCAAAGCTCATTCTCAAGGAAATTTGATTCTCTACAACTTTCATGTTGGGCCCGAGGTCAAGAAATGCCTCCGCATAAGAGATATAAGTCAATACATTACAGGTCCTTCCAGAAGATCGCAAAAAGCTGTTTTTGTCAGGAGGAATATCATCAAGATAAAATCTCCAAATGGAAAATATGTTCCAAAGTGGCCCGTAGAGGATATCTCAGGCTTTCCAAAAAGTCCTAGAACACCTTCATAGGATCAAAATTGAGTGAGTTATGATCGACAGAAGTTGGGTAAAAATCAAAAGATGCACAAAAGCCTAAGTGAGTAATTTTTTTATTTTTGAACCAATGGGCCTAGCTTTTGGACTTTAAACTCATTCATGGGCTAATTCAAGACCTTTAAGTCAATTATTTATTTTTTATGACTTTTATTTATATTTATATGAATTTTTATTCATTTAAATATTAAGTAAATCATTAAAAATAAGAATTAAATGGATTAAATTCTAAATGATATTCTAAATCCATCTATAAGTCAAAAAAACAAATCTTGGAGCTAAAGGAAGCGTGCAAGGATGATTGGAAATTGATTAGCTTGATTGAAGACCAAAATAGAATGCTTCCACATCTCTTCCAAATCAAATCTCAATCTCCAAAAATATGGAGATTTGATACAAATTTCTTGACCTAATTCGTTTCCCATATATATGTGAGCATGATCAGAAGAAAAAGGGAGGTTTTTGGCTGCAAGATATTCCTACTCTAGCTAAAAAAACGTGAGCAAGGGAAAGGGAGAAGACAAAATTTCAGTTTGTTTCAGGCCAAATAAAATATCCAGATCGATTACTTGAAGAATTCTGAACGTGTTTCAATCTTCTCCATCATCCAAAGCTCCAGGATCGTCATCTTGTAATCACGGTTTGACATAAATACCAAATCTTGATTTCGCAAATCCGTGCATTATAAACATAATTCGATCGTATATTTGTGTCCTTAATCGTGTTTGAAACATGTTTGCATCGTTTAATTAGAGTTTCAATGCAGATTAAACGCTCCACCATTTTTAGGGTTTATGAACCTCAAATTAGGGATTTCGGATGGAGGCGAAATCGACCCAAATTAATGGCCCCATTTGATTCGCAGGACCGTTTATAGTTGATTTGGATTGTTAGTTGTGTTGTTTTGAGCGTGATTTGCAGGTTTTATGAGGAAGGGTCTGCGGCCACGCTCAAGAAACCGTTGCCTAAAAGCTGTTGTATTTTCCAGAAACTCAACGAGGAAGAAGAAGTGGCCTGGGCGCGCAAAGCTTGTTTAAATTCCTGAATTAATTTGGTTTTTTCTATATAATGTATTACGTTTATGTTATTATCATCAAATGAAAATTGGTTCAGTGGCAACAGGAGCGCGTTTAGGGCTTTCATGTACAAGGTCAGTGCGCGTGACAAGCGATTTTTTTTGTTGTTTTGTTTTCTTTAAGTGTTCACGCGGATCCTGTGTGCGATGCGCGTAGGCGTTACTATACACCCTCAAGATCCAACCGTCAGATCTGCAGCGTTTTGGATCAAGCGCACCAGGATTGGAGGACTATCACATGGGCATTCAGTCTCACCACACTGGAACATAAGCTGAGTTTTTTTTAATTTTCTTTTACTTTCAATTATTTAATTCATTTATTTTTATTGATTTATATATTGTTTTCAAACTCTTTTAAATATTTTTTTTTCATAAAAATTGTTCTAATATTCTTCTTTTGTTATAAAAAACAAAAATAATAATAAATATTTATTATTAATAATAGCTTTTACTTGATTAAATGAACCAATCTAATTGTTTAATCATTCAATTAATTATCAAGGTTCTTATTAAATGATAAAAAAATACATATTAGGTTAGAGGATTTAATCGAAACCTTATTTTCATTGATTTAATTAATCAATTTAATTTTTATTTATTATATTAAATTTAGTCAATCCGTGCCCTAATCAGCGTTTATGAAGATCACACATACACTGAAAAAAACATATTTCTTTGTGTATTCTTTTCAGGGCAATCTTCAGATGCTTTCCGATTACGCGCCATCCCTTTTACGAAGCTAAGTCCCGACTCTTATTTTCCTTTAAATAATTATTTGGCTTATAAAATTGTCATTAGGGTTAAAAACCTCGAAGGTCAATGGACTATTTTACGCTCACGTGTCTTGCCTCTTTGCCTTTTCAGGGTTAAAAACCTCGAGGCTACCTTCGACTACAAACCATATCAGATCAAATCAAAAAGCTAAGTCCTTTTCATATTTATTTTATTTTATTTCCTTTTTGTTTTCTTTATTTATTTAATTAGGGTTAACCCTAATTGTCAATGAACCGATAATGCACTCACCCTTTCGTATTTTCTCCTTTTTTTTCAGGGTTTGCCAACCGTCAAAGCTCAATAGTCGGTAACCCTAAATTAAACCTCTTTTATTTTATTTTTTTCGCTTTAATTATTACTTATGTCAAACCCGCTGGTTTCATCTTCTCTTTCCCCCGCTGGTTTCTTTTTCCCCTTTCCTATATTATTTTAATTATGTTGTGTATACTATTGCGTGGTTAGTAATCTTAGGGAGTGCAAGCCTTGAATCAATTTAGAATAACTAATTATAAGATAATATATTGAATCTGATCACGTGATTGTTGCACCCACGCACACTTTTTTTGGTAACCTCTTTGTTGCCTGTTGCCTGTTGCCTTGTTGCCTTGTATTTTTTGCAGAATAGCCATGTCCCTCGAATACGAGGATACTTCAGCCATGTTGCCTCGATTAACTTAAAGATCATAAGTCCCTAATGATGCTGCCTTCGATACACTAATATGATCTCGTCCCTCGAAGTTGCCTACGAAAGGGCTGAGGTATCCTCTGGTTGCCTACGAAAGGCTATTCTGATCCTTCCCTTAGACTACCTGCCTCTCTATGGCATGGGACAGTCTTATGGCAAATGATAATTCAACGACCCTTCAACCTCCAAATGAAAGGCTTCCTACCCTCTTATGGCATGGATAGACCCTTTCACTCTGAAAGGCTAAAAGAACTGATTTTCTGCATTATTAAGGTAATTGCTCCTAATTGTCTTGCTCTGGCTAAAACATTTTCATATTCTTTCTCATAAACCTTCAAAATGGCCACGCTCATTTACGAGCTAAAGTCCATATTCACTTCTTCTACATTTCTTTTCGAAACGAGCAAAGCAATTAAGAGCCCATGGAAAACCATGGATGCAAAGGGTGCCTTACACCTTCCCTTTGCATAAATTACCCACCGTACTCAGTTTCTTTTAAAAAAAGGTTTTTCCTGTTCTTTTAGCCTTTCTATTTATTTGGATAAAATAAAAGTCGGTGGCGACTCTTGCTATCCGCGACATTTCGATAAAAAAGTCAGTTCACCGTATTACAGAACTGGCGACTCTGCCGGGGAATTTTTTCGATTAAAAGAGGGGTTACCTTAAAAGTTTAGGATCACTTAATTGTATTCTATTGTTTGCTTTGCCTGCTTTATTTTTCAGGGTTGTTTTGGGAATTAACTGAAGGACGAATCCTACACCCGGATTCAAGTACACTTAAGATTAGGAGTGGCATAGTCATGGCGACCTCTTTCACATATGTGGGAGATGAGTCAATATGAAGTTCACACTTGAGTTAGGACTCCATAGCATATGCACACCTTTCTCAAATGAGGGAGGTCTATGTATGTGTCTGTGGGTGCGCCGGAGCTCAAGGACCTTTAGTTACCCTTAACCCATCCTGGCCTTTAGGAACGTAGTGGGGGGGCTACTCTTGACAAATGTTGAGAACTAGTCGCTACCCGATGCTACAATTCAGATAGGTCCTTTCTCAAAGTATCATTGCATGATGCGAATGTATCATGTCCGAGGGTGCTTTAGAAGGGCTGACAATTCTGGATAACTCATAGAACCCGTTGCTGAAATCATCCTTATCCTTAGAAGTACCTTGGGGAAGGGTATCTCACATGATCTAAACTCCATGCAAGCCGAGCCTAAGGAAATTGTGTGACTTGTGTGACTTGCGTGACTTGTTTGTGTTTACTACTAACCTTCATTTCCTCGCAGGTTTTGTTAAAAGGACTTGATTGTCCTTACTATCTCACACTAAGTCTAATGAACTGCATTCGCATAACATCATGACATCATGACATCATATGCATAACATGATTAACTAACCCTTTCAAGGATCTTAGGAATTTAGAGCGCACAATTTCAGGTGCCTTTATCAAAGACTGAATTCCTATCAAGGGGCAAGAGGATTTATTTTCCTCTGGCCACATACCTTCCAATTCAGAGACTCAATACTTATCAAGGGGCAAGAGGATTTATTTTTCTCTAGCCATGTACCTTCAAATTCAGAAGCATCCCGAATCGGAGGCGATGACCCACTCGATATGGTAAGCTTGATTCTCAAAGAGGGGCACTCACAGACGAAAGTCAGATTTCTTCAGACAAAGACGCGACCAAATCATTTTCTAATGTTGCTAACTAAATGCCTAAAGATCCTTAAAAATATTGCATTTGCATTCATAACATCGCATAACAGGTTTCTTACAATAGGTCTCTCATCCTTCCTCGCTGTTTATTTCAGCATCATGAATCTCGAACAATCAGTTAAGGATCTCCAAGCTCAAAACACTGAGTTCCAAGCCTTGATTCTGAATTTGTCCAAGGGGCAAGAAGAGCTGAAAGCCATGCTGACTAAAAAGAAGAAGAAGAAGAAGGGTAAGAAGACTCTGGTGAAAAAGCTTAGACCGATCTTGCAACTCAGGGATGCCGAAGCCTCTAAAGACAGTGATGAGGATGAGCAAGATGATGATGCTAGTATCAAACCTGATGCAAAAAGTAACCATGATTCTGCCAAACTCTCTGAAGAAGAAGAGGACTATTACCATGAGGACGAACATCCCGATGACAAATACAAGATGTTAGAAGAGCGTCTGAGAAGTGTGGAAATTCAGAAGGTACCTGGGCTGGATTTTGAAGAGCTTGGACTCGTTCCTGGGGTCGTTATTCCTCCAAAATTCAAAACTCCCGCCTTTGCTAAGTGTGATGGAGTCTCCTGTCCCAAGATGCAGTTGAGGTCTTATGTAAGGAAGATTCAGCCTCACACTGCTGATAAGAGGCTCTGGATCCATTTCTTTCAGGAAAGCTTATCTGGAACTCAACTCGAATGGTACTATCAACTGGAAAGTACCAACATCCATACCTGGGAAGATTTGGTTGTTGCCTTCTACCAGCAATACCAATACAATGCTGACCTCGCACCAAATCGCATGCAACTACAAAGCATGTCTATGGGACCCGAGGAAAGTTTCAAGGAGTATGCTCAAAAATGGAGAGATCTAGCTGGAAGAGTCAAACCCTCTTTAGCTAACAGAGAAATGGTCGATATGTTTATGAGTACACTGACTGGTCCTTTCTATAGTCATTTGCTGGGAAGATCATCATCTGGATTCACTGAACTCATACTGATTGGGGAACGTGTCGAGAGTAGCATTCGAAGTGGTAAGATTCAAGTGGCTACATCCTTAGGTACTACAAAGAAGCATTTCAATGGGAGGTCAGATTCCAATGTTGTGTATGGGCAGAAAAGGATAAACCATGATCAATCTATCGGGGCAGTTCTGAGCTCCACACCGGCGCCTCAACAAGGTCGTCAAAACAAACAAGATACACCCCGACGTCAATTCACAAAGATCAATATGTCGCTAGCTCAAGCCTTACAACATCTGCTAAAGACTAATTTGATCACCCTGAGGGATCCTCCTAAGAATCCTAACACCTCTGCTCCTAGTTACAAGCCCAATGCGAGGTGCGCATATCATTCTAATAGTCTTGGACATGACACAGAGAATTGTTGGCCGTTGAAGAATAAGATCCAAGATATGATTGACGCTGGTGAAATTGAGTTCGACACTCCTGCAACTCCTAATGTGATCACTACTCCCATGCCTAATCACAACAAGATTGCTAATGTTGTGGATGGCTAGAAAGATGAACTTTCAGATCATTAGTTTTACTTTTCAGTTGTTGATTTCTATTCTGTTTGTTTAAACATTCGACTTATGATAGACATTATCTGTTTTAATAATCATCATCAGTGCATTGCATATGTTTGTCTTGAATAAATTATTTCTCTATCACTCGTTTTAAATTGTGTATTTACTTCGCATATGTTTTGTGTATATTCAACTCCTGCTAAGCTGTATGCCTTTTAAGGGAGAATGACGAAAACAATACCGCAGCCTCATACAGTATGCTTTTGAATGGACTATGCTGACGATGTACAGGCATTGTTTCAATTCCTAAACAGTGGAGATATAAGGATGTTAATCCCTCGTAAACCCTTTTGAGCCTAAGGAGTAGAAGTTTTCTTTCACGTGTAAATTAAAACCCTTTTGATCATAACCTGGGGCAGGGTAGTTACTTAGTTAACTCAGTCATGCCAGTACGCTTTTACACAAATAATGATGGTTGCCGTAATCATTAAGACAGGCAGTCAACGTCTATCAAAAGAAAAAGGCTATTAAGTCAAAACCTATGAAGGAGACTTATCAAAAATTAAAGCATCCCGCTGACTGTAATCTCAAAATAAACAGTTCAGGCAAAAGTTAGGGATAACAAAGATCAAAGTCAAAAAAAAAAAAGAGGTCACTACAAATTCTCGACCAAAGCAAAAAGAATTACAAAGAAGGATGACTGACTGTCCAAATAAACTTCTGGTGCTTCAACCACCATCAAGTACCAATGTTAATACTTCAAATGTTGCTAAAGCTGAAACGCAAAGTTAACTGAGCGTAGGATCGAAGAATATCACGAAGATTGGGATGGGTATAAATAAATTTCGAGCCATTATCCTTTGTTTCTTTAAACCGTGAACCAGGCCACGTTACAACCCTTGAAAGTCCTAATTGAAGCATGGTTAGTTCGAAAGCATACTGTCACAACAAAGGTATCCTGACTCGTTAAGATTTACCAAAATGCTGAGTTGATATTTCGTTTTACAAACATCGTGTTTTTACAAATATCACGCTTTTACATCTCCTGTTTTAAATGTTTTTCAAAAAAAAAAACTCAAGACAGACATATGCATTGCATCTCATGAATTCATTATTAAACATATTCTGCTACGTAATTTCAAATGTCAACCACAAAAAGAATTTGCACAGGGTACAACTAATGACTAAAAGTTATCCCAATAGACAAAACCACTTCAGAAGCAATGTCTCTTATGTATACAAGGGGCATGACATAGTTTATCCAGTCGATCTGGGGCAATCAAGCCAAGATTCCAAGAATCTCTCAAAAGTGCCAAAACAATCAGGAGCATGCATCCAAGTATATCTGAAGCTACTTCCCAATCAATATGGGACATTGTCCTTGGCCAATGATTACTAGGGGCATGACGCCCATAGTGCACATCTCATAAAGTCCTCGCGAGGCGAATCTTTCCAAAGTCCCTACTAACAGTGGCAAATCTATGCGAGTCCAGTTTGACATCTTGATCAATACTCAGTGGTGTGTCCTAATCAATATAAATCACTGGGGGCAATATTCAAAGCATTCATGCCTTTCCACAAAGCCGGTTACACAGGATCATATCCCCCACAGAGTAATCATTAAGAAGATACCTTCAAATGTTCTTGTCCAACAAAAGACATAGCTCCCCAACAGAGTTTACATCTTCAACACTACCGGTTCTCCAACACTTTGCTCTTCTCCAACATGGCTTATTAATATCTCTAATCCCCAGTCAGGGTACATCAAATTACTATTCATCCCCAAGCAGAAGTCAAAGATCCCCAGCTGAGCATCCTCGGGTATGAAGCGGGGGTTCCTACCAAAACGGAAGACTAGTGTTCTGTATTCTCCACAACAGTCAAGGATTTATCTTCCTCTCCAGACATTGCCACAATATACTATCATCACTAACATCGTTTTGCATTCATACATCATACGCCTCATGGCACATTCATAACATGCATAGGCCTCATGACATATGCATAACGCTCTCATCCATGTCGTTACGATACATGCATCACGATATTGCATAAAACTAATGTTGCTTTTTCAGTTTATTCCTACAAATCAAATGAACATTATCTTCTAGAAATAGTGTCGAGATAATCAAGTCAAAGATTTAATTCTGACACTCATTCAAGATAGAGATTTAGTTCTGACACTTAATTTTGGATATCTTCCAAAGATAGTTCGGAGATAATCAAGACAAAGATTTAATTCTGATACTTAGTTCCGGGTATTCCCCAGAGATAGTTCAGAGATAATCAAGACAAAGATTTAATTCTGATACTTAGTTCCGGGTATTCCCCAGAGATAGTTCAGAGATAATCAAGACGAAGATTTAATTCTGACACTTAATTTTGGATATCTTCCAAAGATAGTTCGGAGATAATCAAGACGAAGATTTAATTCTGACACTTAATTTTGGATATCTTCCAAAGATAGTTCGGAGATAATCAAGACGAAGATTTAATTCTAACACGTAATTTTGGATATCTTCCAAAGATAGTTCGGAGATAATCAAGACAAAGATTTAATTCTGACACTTAATTTTGGATATATTCCAAAGATAGTTCGGAGATAATCAAGACAAAGATTTAATTTTGATACTTAGTTTCGGGTATTCCCCAGAGATAGTTCGGAGATAATCAAGACAAAGATTTAATTCTGATACTTAGTTCTGGGTACTCTCCAGAGATAGTTCAGAAATAATCATCCTTCCAAGATCTAATTCAGTTACTACGAACAGGCGCTTACACGATCAACATTCAACAAATACTTCTCAATACATCCTCCAGTCTAACGCACGACTCATCTCTCAACCTAACGCACGGTTTTCCAGACATCTACGGATGCAAATTGGATTAGTCTAACGCACAACTCATCTCTCAACCTAACACACGGTTTTCCAGACATCTACGGATGCAAATTGGATTAGTCTAACGCACAACTCATCTCTCAACCTAACACACGGTTTTCCAGACATCTACGGATGCAAATTGAATTAGTCTAGCGCACGACCCATCCTCTAGTTTAACGCACGACTCATCCTAAGTATATTCTTCAGATACGGTCTACTGGGATGGCATCTTTAAGCCCATCTAAATAATACATCTTTTCCAAACACCTGGATGGCATCTTCAAGCCCATCTCCGACAAAAGTCCCTACTTCAGCTAGGGCAAATTCCTGGGTATTCTAGTGTTCAATCTTCTTCTACCTTCAGATTCCAATAGGCATACATGCCAATCAACATCCTCAGATATAAGAAGATTGAAAAGGGGTAGCTGTCATACCCCAAAATTTTCCCATTACATTTTCATACTAAAGCTCATTTGAATATCAAAGTCTCAATACTCGACTGAGTACACACTCTCCTAAACAACAGCCTTCCAACTAGGGTTTTCCCTCTCTCAAAGAAAAGTCAGGTTCTGGTGCCTCCAATGGACTCCATGGCCTCTCATATGATTCAAATGATCCTCATGCCAAGTTTCAAGCTTTGAGTCAAAAGATTGCTCACTCAATGACCCAAATGATCAACAATCGACTGGTTGACCTAAAAGTCAAACTATGGTCAAAGTACAGTCAAAATTCCTGATTTTTGGTCAATATCCTTATTTTGAAGTATCATTCCTCATTTGATCAAGGATTGATCATGACTCATCAAGGAAAGCTCAAAAATCATCAAAAACCTAAAGTTCCTAGATTAGGGTTTCTAAGTAAAAGTCAAACCAACTTTGACTGATCGTATCTCTCTCATACTTTCTCAAAATTCTCCAACCAAAGCTCATTCTCAAGGAAATTTGATTCTCTACAACTTTCATGTTGGGCCCGAGGTCAAGAAATGCCTCCGCATAAGAGATATAAGTCAATACATTACAGGTCCTTCCAGAAGATCGCAAAAAGCTGTTTTTGTCAGGAGGAATATCATCAAGATAAAATCTCCAAATGGAAAATATGTTCCAAAGTGGCCCGTAGAGGATATCTCGGGCTTTCCAAAAAGTCCTAGAACACCTTCATAGGATCAAAATTGAGTGAGTTATGATCGACAGAAGTTGGGTAAAAATCAAAAGATGCACAAAAGCCTAAGTGAGTAATTTTTTTATTTTTGAACCAATGGGCCTAGCTTTTGGAATTTAAACTCATTCATGGGCTAATTCAAGACCTTTAAGTCAATTATTTATTTTTTATGACTTTTATTTATATTTATATGAATTTTTATTCATTTAAATATTAAGTAAATCATTAAAAATAAGAATTAAATGGATTAAATTCTAAATGATATTCTAAATCCATCTATAAGTCAAAAAACAAATCTTGGAGCTAAAGGAAGCGTGCAAGGATGAATGGAAATTGACTAGCTTGATTGAAGACCAAAATAGAATGCTTCCACATCTCTTCCAAATCAAATCTCAATCTCCAAAAATATGGAGATTTGATACAAATTTCTTGACCTAATTCGTTTCCCATATATATGTGAGCATGATCAGAAGAAAAAGGGAGGTTTTTGGCTGCAAGATATTCCTACTCTAGCTAAAAAAAACGTGAGCAAGGGAAAGGGAGAAGACAAATTTTCAGTTTGTTTCAGGCCAAATAAAATATCCAGATCGATTACTTGAAGAATTCTGAACGTGTTTCAATCTTCTCCATCATCCAAAGCTCCAGGATCGTCATCTTGTAATCACGGTTTGACATAAATACCAAATCTTGATTTCGCAAATCCGTGCATTATAAACATAATTCGATCGTATATTTGTGTCCTTAATCGTGTTTGAAACATGTTTGCATCGTTTAATTGGAGTTTCAATGCAGATTAAACGCTCCACCATTTTTAGGGTTTATGAACCTCAAATTAGGGATTTCGGATGGAGGCGAAATCGACCCAAATTAATGGCCCCATTTGATTCGCAAGACCGTTTATAGTTGATTTGGATTGTTAGTTGTGTTGTTTTGAGCGTGATTTGCAGGTTTTATGAGGAAGGGTCTGCGGCCACGCTCAAGAAACCGTTGCCTAAAAGCTGTTGTATTTTCCAGAAACTCAACGAGGAAGAAGAAGTGGCCTGGGCGCGCAAAGCTTGTTTAAATTCCTGAATTAATTTGGTTTTTTCTATATAATGTATTACGTTTATGTTATTATCATCAAATGAAAATTGGTTCAGTGGCAACAGGAGCGCGTTTAGGGCTTTCATGTACAAGGTCAGTGCGCGTGACAAGCTATTTTTTTTGTTGTTTTGTTTTCTTTAAGTGTTCACGCGGATCCTGTGTGTGATGCGCGTAGGCGTTACTATACACCCTCAAGATCCAACCGTCAGATCTGCAGCGTTTTGGATCAAGCGCACCAGGATTGGAGGACTATCACATGGGCATTCAGTCTCACCACACTGGAACATAAGCTGAGTTTTTTTTAATTTTCTTTTACTTTCAATTATTTAATTCATTTATTTTTATTGATTTATATATTGTTTTCAAACTCTTTTAAATATTTTTTTTTCATAAAAATTGTTCTAATATTCTTCTTTTGTTATAAAAAACAAAAATAATAATAAATATTTATTATTAATAATAGCTTTTACTTGATTAAATGAACCAATCTAATTGTTTAATCATTCAATTAATTATCAAGGTTCTTATTAAATGATAAAAAAATACATATTAGGTTAGAGGATTTAATCGAAACCTTATTTTCATTGATTTAATTAATCAATTTAATTTTTATTTATTATATTAAATTTAGTCAATTCGTGCCCTAATCAGCGTTTATGAAGATCACACATACACTAAAAAAACATATTTCTTTGTGTATTCTTTTCAGGGCAATCTTCAGATGCTTTCCGATTACGCGCCATCCCTTTTACGAAGCTAAGTCCCAACTCTTATTTTCCTTTAAATAATTATTTGGCTTATAAAATTGTCATTAGGGTTAAAAACCTCGAAGGTCAATGGACTATTTTACGCTCACGTGTCTTGCCTCTTTGCCTTTTCAGGGTTAAAAACCTCGAGGCTACCTTCGACTACAAACCATATCAGATCAAATCAAAAAGCTAAGTCCTTTTCATATTTATTTTATTTTATTTCCTTTTTGTTTTCTTTATTTATTTAATTAGGGTTAACCCTAATTGTCAATGAACCGATAATGCACTCACCCTTTCGTATTTTCTCCTTTTTTTTCAGGGTTTGCCAACCGTCAAAGCTCAATAGTCGGTAACCCTAAATTAAACCTATTTTATTTTATTTTTTTCGCTTTAATTATTACTTATGTCAAACCCGCTGGTTTCATCTTCCCTTTCCCCCGCTGGTTTCTTTTTCCCCTTTCCCATATTATTTTAATTATGTTGTGTATACTATTGCGTGGTTAGTAATCTTAGGGAGTGCAAGCCTTAAATCAATTTAGAATAACTAATTATAAGATAATATATTGAATCTGATCACGTGATTGTTGCACCCACGCACACTTTTTTTGGTAACCTCTTTGTTGCCTGTTGCCTTGTATTTTTTGCAGAATAGCCATGTCCCTCGAATACGAGGATACCTCAGCCATGTTGCCTCGATTAACTTAAAGATCATAAGTCCCTAATGATGCTGCCTTCGATACACTAATATGATCTCGTCCCTCGAAGTTGCCTACGAAAGGGCTGAGGTATCCTCTGGTTGCCTACGAAAGGCTATTATGATCCTTCCCTTAGACTACCTGCCTCTCTATGGCATGGGACAGTCTTATGGCGAATGATAATTCGACGACCCTTCAACCTCCAAATGAAAGGCTTCCTACCCTCTTATGGCATGGATAGACCCTTTCACCCTGAAAGGCTAAAAGAACTGATTTTCTGCATTATTAAGGTAATTGCTCCTAATTGTCTTGCTCTGGCTAAAACATTTTCATATTCTTTCTCATAAACCTTCAAAATGGCTACGCTCATTTACGAGCTAAAGTCCATATTCACTTCTTCTACATTTCTTTTCGAAACGAGCAAAGCAATTAAGAGCCCATGGAAAACCATGGATGCAAAGGGTGCCTTACACCTTCCCTTTGCATAAATTACCCCCCGTACCCAGTTTATTTTAAAAAAAGGTTTTTCCTGTTCTTTTAGCCTTTCTATTTATTTGGATAAAATAAAAGTCGGTGGCGACTCTTGCTATCCGCGACATTTCGATAAAAAAGTCAGTTCACCGTATTACAGGTGCATTCAGGAATGCACATTTAACGTCCATCTGACACATGTGCCAATTGTTCATGTTCGCCAGACCAACAACCAACCTGATCGTTTTGATCTTGGCAACAGGTGTAAACACCTCATCAAAGTCAATTCCTTCCTTCTGAAGAAATCCTTTCGCCACAAGCCTTGCCTTGTGTCGAGTCACTTCACCTTTGGGATTACACTTCACCTTGTATACCGACTTCACATCAATTGCCATCTTGCCTTGAGGCAATTCGACAAGTGACCAAGTATTATTGTCTTTGATGGACTTCAATTATTCATTCATAGCTTTCACCCACTTCGAATCCTTCAATGCCTCAGTTGCATTGACAGGTTCGACATCTGCGTAGAAAGCGTAATGTACCAACTCACCTTCATCATTGACTACATCATCTGATGTAATCACACATTCTTGCAACCTTGCAGGCATGTGTCTTGTTCTCTGAGGTCTGCTTGGGCCTGCATTACCTCTGACTTCTTCTTGTCGTACTTCTTCTCTTTCGACTTCAGTAGCTGGTTCGTCACAAAAGATTCTCACTGAATCCTTCTTGACATTTTCAGTCCAACCCCATTCTTTAAGCTCATCTATGATCATGTCCCTGTTTATCACTACTTGCTTGTTCACTGGGTCGAACAACTTGTATCCTCCATCCGAATGATATCCTATAAGGATCATTTGACTCGACTTGTCATCAAGTTTTCTTCTTAACTGATATGGAACATGTTTATGTGCTATAGATTCAAATACCTTCAAATGACTCAAGCTAGGCTTCACACCAGACCAACATTCTTCTAGAGGGATTCCTTCTAGATTCTTCGTCTGACATCTGTTCAGAATATATGTTGCGGTCGACACGGTTTCACGCCAAAACTCTTTAGGTAAATTCTTGCCTTTCAACACACTTCTAACCATATTCATGATGGTTCGATTCTTTCTTTCTGCATTTCTATTCTGCTGTGGAGTGTAGGGTGGCACCACCTCATGCACAATCCCTTCTTTCTCACATAACATGTCGAAGTCTTTCGACACATATTCTCCACCACCATCAGTTCTCAAAACCTTGAGCTTTCGACCACTTTGTCTTTAGACCATAGATTTGAACTTGGCAAATACCTCGATCACTTCATTTTTCTTCTTTATTAGATAAGTCCATAGTTTTCGACTAAAATCATCTATGAATGTAACAAAGTATTTGTTATCTCCATTCGAATCCACCTAGATTGGTCCACATACATCAGAGTATATGACATCAAGGATTGCCTTCGACTTGCTTCCTGCATCCTTGCTGAAGCTATTCTTGTGTTGCTTCGCTTGTACACATTCCTCACATACCTCGTTTGGAATGACGATTTCTGGAAGTCCTGAAACCATATTCTTTCTTTTCAAGTCTCTGATGTCTTTGAAGTTGAGATGACCTAGTCGATAGTGCCACATCCATTAAATCTTGAAGGTTGAGATGTCCGAGTTTGATCTTGAAGGTTGAGATGTCCGAGTTCGATCTTGAAGGTTAAGATGTCCGAGTTCGATCTTGAAGGTTCTATTTTGAGACATGGGAGCCTTCAAGATTAACCTTCCACTTGCGTCTATGACTCTCATCATCTTGTCTTTGATCAACACTTTGTAATTCTTTTCGACCAACTGCCCAATGCTGAGCAAGTTGCTCTTCATGCCCGGTATGTACAACACATTGGAAATTACTGACCTTTTCCACCTCTCCTCGTAATCATAACATCACCAATACTTTCAGCTGCTAGGGTATTGTCATTTGCAAATTTCACCATGTTCTTTGTTGAGGGCTTTATGTTGACAAACCAATCTTTCCTTCCGGACATGTGTGATGAGCATCCTGAATCCAAGTACCACTGGTCCTTGAATTTATCTTCATCTCTTATTGTGACCATCAACAACATCTCTTCTTCTTCATCTTTTGCAAATTTTGCATCACTTTCTTGACTCTCATTCTTTTCTGGACAAGCTGTCGAATAATGACCGTACTTCTGACACTTAAAACACTGAATGTGACTCTTTTCAGGCTTTCGACCACCACCTCTTCCTCTACCTGTAGCACCACCTCTCTGGTTGCCTTGGTATGAGGGTTTTCTCTAATTCGACCAGCTTCCTTGCTGATTTCGACTAGTCGAATTGTTGTAGCCACCTCTACCTTTATTTCCATTCCAGCTTCCTTTGCCTTTCTTTTCTTTTGCTGACTGAGTCTGCAAAGCCACATCGCTCTTCGACTTGCCTGCAGCTCTTTCAACCATTCTTTGTTCATGAGATTCAAGCGTCCTTTGAAGCTCTTTCTTTTGTCAATTTCGACAAATCTTTTGATTCCTCTATGGCTTCCACTATGTGGTCGAACTTAGGGGACAACGACCTCAAGATCTTTGAGACAACAGCTCTTGTTGTTAATACTTCTCCACATATCTTGATTTGATTCACTAGTTTCGTAACCCTAGTGAAGAAATCATTTATGCTTTCTCTATCTTCCATCTGAATCAATTCATATGTTCTCTTGTGAGTTTGTAACCTCGCCTCTTTCACCTTTTCTGCACCTCCAAAAGATTTTTCAAGAATCTCCCAAGCTTCTTTTGAAGATTCTATATCACTAACCTTTTCAAAATTATCTGGACTCAGACATTGATGAATTATAAAGAGAGCTTTATAATCTTTCTTCTTCAATTCTTTATGTGCATCATTTTGTTCCTCCTTCGCACCTTCTGCAAGTGGTTATATCCCTTCTTTTACAAGATCCCAAAGATCTTGACAACGGAATACAACTTTCATTTGCTTGCATCAATTCTCATAGTTATCTCCTTTCAGAATTAGTAGTGTTGCTGGAAAATGCTCATTCAGATGATTCATAGCCATCGCCATTCTTCTTGCCTTGAATCGATTAACCGGAGCTCTAGATACCAGATGTTGGAATTAGACTCTCAAACCTTTGAGTAATTCCTTATTGTTAAAGATGACAATGAAGAATATAAGAACAAAAGTAGGATTAGGGTTTGTGGAAATTAAAAGAGAAGAAGAAAGTATTTTCTGCAGAGTTTTTCTCTGCCCACAAACTGTGGAAATTCTGTTATTCACTTGCAACTGCAACTTCTGTAAATACAAGTTATATCAAAATAGGGGTTACTCCCTCTATTTATAGTTTTAGGTTAGCTTTCACTCTAAGTCAAAGCCCAAAACATAAAAGCCAAAAAACCTATTTTAGATCTAAATCAAATCTAATCAGATTTGTGTGTAGCAAACTATTTTCACACTTTGATAGATTTATTTGACACACCTTGTGTTCGAGCAACAACCTGTTTCGACACAAGGAATTACAATTTAACAAATAATAATTGTTTTTTAAAGGAAACTTAATCATAATCAGTATTCAAATTTAAATTTAAGTTACTATTAATGGTATTGTTTATACCATAGCTAAATACGCACAACATCCCAACCTTACCATTATTGACAACCGAAGTTTTTTTCTCAAGGTATTTATTGCTGTCCCTTCATTAAAGATTTCTTGTAAATTAATTTTAACTGCAATTTTTACTTTTTATTAGATATTATAATAAAATTCAAGTAGTACAATAAATTATAATATATTATATTTTTTCTTGCAAATTATATAAAATGATTTATTATAATATAATTGTTGAATTTAATTGGTATGCACTAACAGTGTAAAGCAGATTTACACTGTCACTCTGTCAGTGAATCGTGACTGTTAAATACTTATAGAAATTTAATTTTAATTTTAATTATTTATAAAGTAATATTTGTGAAAATTTGTGATGCACTGATTGATTGAGTAAAGAATTTTACATTGACAATGCATAATAATTAATCTCATAATTATTTTATTTATAAAAAAATTAAAGTTTGATTGTTGTAGTGAGGTAAAGGTAATAAAATTTTTAAAAAATTTATTTTCTCCTATTGTAAAAAATATATGAAACGGAGAAAATAAAACTACAAATTTAAATATTAAAAATTGGAAAATTATCGACATTTCTTAAAAATATGAAATTAGATTATGGTAAAAATAAGAGAAATGATACATAAACAAAAATAATATCTTTATACGGAAAAAAAATTATTATTGATCTATATATTTTTATATATGAAAAATAGGATTTATGTTCAAATATTTTTTATCCAAAAATGGTATACGGGAAAAAATATATTATTGATCTGAATATTTTATATACAAAAATAAAATTTACTATTCATCTAAATATTTTTTATTAACCTTCTATTTAAAATAAATATATTATGTAAACAAATGCCCGTAACAGACCAGAGCATAGGGGTGTAATCGGATCGGTTTGGACCGGTTTTTGGTTGAAAAAAGGTCCGAACCAATGATATTTCCATCGGTTTGGTTTGGTTCGGTTTTCAACATTTTTCAAAAATGGAACCGAACCAAACTAACCGGTTTGGTTTGGTTTGGTTTGGTTTGGTTGATCGGTTTACAATGTTTATTTTTTAAAATATTATATTCATCCGTATATTCTCCATTATCGTGTTTTTTGGTGTATTTTATACTATTATTTTTTAAACATTATATTCATCTGTATATTCTCCATTATCGTATTTTTTGGTGTATTTTATACTATTATTTTTTAAAATAATATGTTTCATGCTATATTTGTTCAAACAAATTACAAGTTACTCTTATTCCATACGAAATAGTGATATGATTTCCTTTGCATCATGAAATAAGTTTCCTATCAAATATAAAAGTTAACACTTAGTATCAGAAAGTTGGAAAGGGATTTCAAAGCTTAACATATAGAATATAACAAAACACACATTCATTAACATGTTTCACACCTCAAACACACATCAAAATTATTTTGTAACAAGATCTAAATGAGTTTTGATGAAGAAAAAGAAGAAAAAAAAGGTACAAAATATATGAAAATTAACAAAGAGAACTTGAATACGAAGAAGACGACCATAACATATCATAATGATGGTAGTGAAAGGAACAATAGTTGTGGGCAGCAAGAGCAGCAGTTCTGTGAAAGCATAACTTTTGTGACTTATGATTTCTATTGTCTATGCTTTAGAGTTTGATTCTAGATGCGTGTTTTGCTTAAAGGAAGGAAGTGTAAACAAAAATGGATAATGGTTGGACCGATAAAAAATTTGAGTTTAATGATGGGTAGAATAAAATATTTAGAGCGTCATTATTTCCATTGGTTCGGTTCATCGGATTGGCGGTTCCTAAAAACTAAATCCGAGAACCGAACCAAACCACATCGGTTTTTATTGGTTTGGTTCGGTTTTTGAACCAAACCAATAATAATCGGTTTAATTTCGGTTTGGTTGGGTTTGGATTGTCGGTTTAATTGGATTTTTTTGATCCGCTTACACCCCTACCAGAGCACGTGCGATTTCATCAAAAACTAAACTTCTGTCTTGTATAAATAGACAATGGAATTGCTATACCATTGAATCTATTACCGTAAGTTTTTTTTAAATAAATTAATTTTTAATAAGATTTAAGAGCATCACATTTTCTATACATTCAATTATTATTTTTTTACGAGTACCAGACATTTTTCTATACATTCAATTATTATTTTTTTCACAGATATCAGACATTTTTCTATACATTCAATTATTATTTTTTCATAGGTACCAAACATTTTTCTATACATACAATTATTATTTTTTTATGGGTACCAAAATATTTTTCTATTAAAAAATATACATCTTAAACAAATGCGCATTTCGTACCAAAACTCATGCGAACGCACATGTTTCTTATTAGTTATTTTAAAAAAGATGTGATAGAAAACAAATCATGAGAGAAAATTGAAAGTTAGCAAGTTCAATCCCTATATCTACTAGATTGAGACTCACAAAATTTCTCATCTTTCACACTTCAATCTATTTTTTTCTAGCCTTTCATACTACTACTTGTTTAATTTTATACTATGAAGCACAAGTATTCTACATTATATTTTCTCACACACAAAAATTGAGAATATCATACTTCCTTTCTCTTTGACAATTTCTCAATCCATCCCATAAACTTCTTATGCACCACCGAATTGACTAAAATGTCATCGTGCTTTCGTAGATACACTTTTAAAAGCACTTTTTTTTCAAAAATGTTTTTTTGTAGATGCATTTACGAAAGCGTTAAAACGTAAAATTTTCTTAAATAATTGAGAAAATCAACCTTCCGTAGATGTAGCAAGATTTCATGAACTTAATTAATTTGGGATAGAAGCATCTACGGAAAAAACTAATTTTTTTAAAAAAATTAGTACTTCCTAAAATACATCTACAGAAACCAGAGATATTTTTAGAATTTCGCACGGTGTATGAGATATTCATGGGGTGGATTGAGAAATCTTCTCCTTTGTTTCAACACAAATTTCTCTTATTTTTCAAAAGTTCATTATCTTTAACTTAAAGACTACCATACTTGTGTTTCTCCTTTTTCCCAAAACACACATAAATCACTCTTATTTTTTAATATCGATTCAGCTTCTCATCAAATCTATTAAACATTTTCTTCAACAAAGAATGAGAGTTTATGAAAAAAATTGTCTTTTTAGCATGTTTTATTTGTATTATTTTTTCATCTTCTACTCATTACTAAGATGCTATCTAAAAAAATACAGTGCAGAAGAAAATAATATGAAGATAAAAGATCTACCATCTTTAAACGATTAAAATATATGCTAACCAATATTTTTTAGACACTCTTTAAGTGATTAAAGTGATAAATTTTTTTAAAAAATGTGTATATGCAATACATTAAAAGTGCATTAAAAATTAAAATATTAACTTTTATAAAAAGTATTTTCTTTATTCTTAAAAATTGATATCCTACAATACATTAAAAGAAGATAAAAGGTTAGAAAATTTCTACTGTTTTTAAATATCAAAAATCTTAACTTATTATTCACATATTAAAGAATGAATGTGCTGAATTTACAAACACTATTAATTAAATGAATTTTAAATTTATACACCTCTTATATATAATATAAATATATTTTAGGGAAATTTCAATCCATTCTTAGTAATTTATTTAATATTGTAAAATTTGAAATGTTTTCAAAGTTAATTTAAATATAACAAAATTGTAAAGCACTATTCTCAATAAAACTAGATTGATATTGACATAAAAATATTCAATGTATATAAAAATAAATAATTCAAATATACAAATTAACAAAAATGGAAACATTTTTCACAAAGAAAATTCAGTTGCAGACATGATTTCAAATGCCAAATTTCTTTATCTGATGACAATCAAACCAAGGTTCACTTCTATCAAAATATTCATTATTACTCCACAAAATATATATGATTTTGTATGATGTAAAAATTATCAATTAGGTCTATGCCTCAATAATGTCAAGGTTACTCTATTTATGATAGAAGGAAAAAAAGAATGACAATTCATAATTCGCCCCGCTTTATGCTAAGGAGTGTATATATACATAGATGTCTAGAGGTGAATGAAGGGACTGTCTGTCAACTAACCTTGAAAATGAATTGAGAATTTGTGGTCATCTCTTATGAGATGATATATTACATGTAATATAATAAGAGAAGGGCAAAAGGGAAATAAAAAATAATAATTAATATTTCTACAAAACTTCAATTGCAGACATCTTTGTGCCTTGTTAAGCAAAATTTGATAGCAAATGTTTTCAACCAGATGCAGCTTTCCCTTTATCAGAAGATTCATCTTCTTCCTTCTGAAACTCTTCGATCAATTCACGCTGCCTTTCTGTCAGGTTTCTGCAGAACATTTCAGAAACAGCCATTTAAATATCCATCATACAGAAAAAGTATCATAGATATTAGCAATACAAGAAAAACAACTATTTCATTCGCATTCCGATGGTTCTAACCCCATCATATTTTACGCGTTTTGACAGGCATTTCCTTCAATGCATGTGAATGAAATTAAATAAATCCATTTTCTATTGTTTCCAAAGGGCGTATCCATCAGAATGCACAACAATTTCCTAGGCAAAGCAATCCGAAAGCTTTATGTTGGTCATTTCAATTGGAACTAATTTCATAGGCATTCATCTGCCAGAAATGGTTTTCAACTAGTTCTTTTCCGTTAGAAAGGGCTTTTACCGTTCAGAAAATACTGTTTTTCTAGTTGTGTTAGTTTAGTTCATAAAACACCTTGGATAATGGCATCAAATTTAATACTCACATTGGGATGTTGACGTTAAAGTGAACGTATTGATCCCCTAATGAATAAGAATTTTTGGTCTTGATCCCTATTAAGAGGAAGACAAACAAGTTAATGATAATAAAAAGATGGTCTCAAACTAAGCTCTATTATAAATCCATGAACCAGATTCATGGAATTTTTCAGGTGTGTTTTCACACAATGCTTTCTTTAAACATTATAAACTTGCTCACCTTTCTTTTTCAGAACAACCTTCTGACCATGTTGTGTTCCAGGACGCACCTGCCAAACAGAGCCACCTTTCATCAGTTACTAAAACCAAAATGTCATAAAATTAATGCTGCAATAACAATACAAACCTTAAGAACAACATCACCGGTAAGAGTTGGGACCTGAATGGTTCCACCCAAAATTGCCTGAAAAAAAAAGAAGAAAAAAAATCGGGTTTATAGATTATTTTCAAGTGGTGTTCAGTACTACCACAAAGCAACACAGACAAGTGAAGACATGTTTGAGATCCAGAATATGTATGAAGATAGAGCATCCAGTATCAAACACTGCCAGTCCAAAATTAATAAACACAAATAAATATACCACAAGCAGGCAAATTGATAATTGTCCCCAAATCCTATTATACATCCAAAGACTCCAAGCCAATCCAATCAAAAAAATTCAAACTACCGAACTCTCAAATTCACCGAGTTTATGTGAAGATTTATAACTGACAAGGCTACTTTGATTTCACCAGTTCTATCGTCACAAGATTTAAATCCTGAAGTCCAATAGAGCACCCAAGTCAATCATATGTTGTTGAATTGTTAAAGGGAAAAGTAGTGAAGGTAGGCCTCATAACATCATTCAATTCCTTTATTTCTTTGACTTGGGATATATAACAAGGACTTAAGTAAACCAACCCCGAAAATGAATAAACTTGTATGATTGCTTTAAAGTGTTTTTTTCCTTTATCCAGTTGCTAGCAATAAAACAGAGACCAATTCTCATCCCGTCGTCATTTTTTTGCCCCCACTATCCCTTTCAATTTCAATGATATTCCGTTATTACTGAAGTCTCCATACATAGCCCAGGGAAACACCCCAACGGTTAAGCATAAGAACTCGGGTGTTGGGTTCAAGTACCCCAAAAGAGAAAAAAACTAGGCACAAGCTAAAGAATCAAAAAAATTCTTCATTATGGAACATTACCTGCGTGATACTTAAAACAGTATCTACATGAATATCAGATCCTTCTCTACGGAAGACAGGATCTTCCCTGACCTGCAAGAAAGCAAAGGACGAGAAATAATTGGGCTTGTGAGGAGATACAAAAGAAAAGGGAAAATGACCTCGAAGCTTAAAGAGATTAATATTTTTACCTTTATAGTAACATAAAGATCACCAGGGTGATCTCCATCAGGATCTGCACCACCACTTCTATAAACCTTAATGGTTTCATTGTTGTCAATCCCTTCAAATGTATAAATAAGTGTAAATGTAAATTTAAATGTAAGTGTGAACATGAGTGAATTTTTGGCCAAAAGTCATGACTCCTAATTGAACACAATGCATGCCCAATATGAAAAGACAAATATTAACAAGTGTCTTTTTTAGCACCATAATTGATAGTCAAAACTATCATCATCAGAAAGAGAGTTACTGTTAATTTAAATTATTCAAAAATGAGAATTCTGAATTGCCAAGCACAATATAATAGGAATTGCCTATTTGCTAGCTCCTTTCGGCTTTCTAATTAGTCCTGATATTAATATTAATATACAATGGAGAAACTGAGAGTGTCTGGACTCTTCCTTGTTTATACCAAACAAATCTCAGACTGAAAAGCAGGATCTTATGGTTAGTGCCTAGTGGAGTATATATTATAATCTTCCTTTCTTGTTTGAACAAAAAAAAATGACTATCAGGTACATACAACTTTTTGAAGTATTTATATAAAGTAAAAGAGAAGGCACATTGCCTCGCAGTAGTAGGTAAGTACCAAAATGTTACTCCCTCCAGTTTTTTTATTATAAGTCAATTTGACACTTTCAAAGATATTAAAAAATGTCATTATTGTTGTATGAAACAGGATTTTACAAAAGTATCCTTCATTAATAGTATGAGAAAGATAAACTAAAAGAATTGAAAGAGACTAACAAATATTTAAGGGTAGAGTAGAAAAAGTAGCATGTATTCATTGCTATTGCAAAACAACTTGCAATTTGGTACAAAACTTTTTTCCAAGGTGACGTATAATAAAAAAATGGAGGTAGTAAATTATTATCAACTTCAGTATATAGAGACTGTGAGACCAGTGAGCACAATCGCCAAGGAAATTGGTCTATGAGATAATTTCTCGTTTATAAGCCATATGAACATGATTCACATAATAACAACGCGCCAGAAAATTCTAAAAAAATGGTTACCGGCCATAATATCCAATTTGACTGACTTTGTTCCTTTGTTAACCTTTGCACCCCTGCATGACTTGCAGAAACTCTGTTTACAAAAAAGAACATTTAATACTATTAGTATGCAGTATTAGCTATTGGTATGAAAAAACAGACATAGCTATATCAATATGCTTCAAGTTGAGCCTAGCATTATCTATTATTATGATTATGATTTATTAATATTTACAGAAATTAATGCAAGAGAGGAAAAAAAGCTACAACCACCACCAAGTCTATGTGAAGTAAGTTACACAGATCGATCGAGTCAGACATTCATGTCACATTTAAAGTCTAAAAATAGGTGGTTCCGTCTAAGGTGTGTTGCATTCAAAAAGATACATCAGCGATCCCTTCTTTCATTGATCCTTGATTTATTATTCAAAACAATGAACTGCGCAGATTTATACTGCCAATTTTTTATTACTGTAAGAGAAAGACTGGCATACCCCCTTGAACAAGGAGGCACCTTAGAATCAGCAAAAATAGATAGATTTGTTATATAGTTTTTCTCGGCCTCCCTCTACCTCAAACTATTGGACTATCTTACATCTAGTGTAATGTTATCAGTGCTACTATAGTTCCTAACTATTCATCTCTAAACCACCTAAGAGGAGATTCATGCATCTTATCTTATCAACTACGATTGCTAACCCATTTTTTTCTTTAATGGTTATATTTACAATCCTATTCTGTTTTGCATAACCACTCATCAATCATTATCATGATTCATTAGATTCTCATCCTTGTGATAGTAAGTCCACTAATTGTCATTTTACCGTCCAACATTCAGTTCCATAAAACATTGCAAATCTTACAATTCTGCAATATAAATTTCTTAAATGTGTGAGTGATATTTTCCATTTTTCCAGTCGCATATTACAATTAAAACATTCATCCAAAGCATCAACCCTCCTTGAATCCTATAGTTGAAAAACCTCTATAGCTGTCATTCAGCATTTGGAATCTAAGATACTTTTTTGGTGAGTAAAATAGCACCTAGATTAGGCAAACAAAAGAAACATGTGATTTCTTGTATTGTATGTTCTCCAATGTTCACCTTACTAAGAATTTGTATGTTCTTGCTATAAGTTGAATTATATAAACTCTATTCTACTTCCATATTGATTGAAACAATGTGTTTTTCTATATTGATTGAAGAAACAGTGTAATTACAACTTCTCGCCATACCTAAAAAATTTATTCCAACTCATATTCGGACTCTCCAATTATCAACAAAAAATTTGTACTACAATACCATGTCTTTGATATGTTTGGTATCCCTATCTTCATAAACTAAAACAGACTTGACACTGGCACATCTTTAGGGGAAAAAAGCTCTAATGATGTATCACTTCCAATTAAGAAGAAAAAATGATCAACAATATGCATGTTACATGAATAATAGAAAAATTCAGATATCAGAATACAATTAACTAAATGATAGAATTTATCTGAAAACAATCGACTTGTGCACCATACCGATACAATTTTTCCGGTTCCCTTGCATGTACCGCATGTAGTCTCCATCTTAAATATGCCAGCTTGTACAGATGTCTAGAAAACATAGCCATCAAATTAACAGAAATCAATAAATGAAAACAAACAAATATAAACATTGTAAATTTTAATTGAGAGAGACAATACTCACCACTCCTGACCCTTTACAGCGTTTACAGGTTTCAGGTCGTGTACCAGGAGGAACCCCACTTCCACCTGTAATATTTCAGCAAAAGAGACAAACTGAACTAAATATAGAAGTGACACCTAAATTAATAGCACATAGATGTTAATTAAGATATGAGCATACCACAAGTGTTACAAAGCATATCTGTTTGAAATGTAATGGTTTTGGTGCATCCTCGGACAGCTTCCATAAAGGAAAGTTCAACGAAAGTCTGAAAAATAGATTTACATTTATAGCCTCAAATTAATCCTTAACAAAGTTAAAGATGTCCAAATACAGATAAAAGAGAATGATAGGGAACATGGGCCTGTGGACCAGGTTGACTTGGGCCAGAATCAAAAAAGGCTAGTGGCTTAGAAGGTTTATCAGGTTAAATAAAATCGGGACAGAACGAGGGAATGAAGTTAGTTAGTGATGAGGCAAAAGATTCCACTGTTATTCTCTATTAGTGAGTGGGATGAACTCGTGACTAGTAGGGGTCACGAGTTGTACGTGAGGGAAATCCTCTTAGGAGCTTTGGCTCTGGTTTCCTTTGCTGTAACATTACCCTTATTCTCATTTCAATAATACATTCATATACTCTCCATTGTTTTACTGTTTCCATCATTGGTCTGACATGTCAGATTGAAAGAGTGTTTTCCTGAACTGTTAATGCCACATAAAATGACAGATAAAGTGGATGCTTTCGAGGAGTCGCTGAAACAATGCTTGGTGGAGTTCCGTAAATTGTTGATGACGGAGTTAGCCATTCGGAAGAATCATCTAAGCCATGAGTGTGTTCCTCATAGTTACACAGAGGACTCGAGTTCTGAGTAGTAGTATAACATGACATGGATGAAGAAGTTTTGGAAAGGGACATTCGATTGGAATGAAATAATACTTAGTTTTCCTTGCAAAAATTGTTGAAACAATACTCTACAGTGTTCAAGGAGACAATGGGGTTGCCACCATAAAGAAACAGAGTTCACTCGATTGGGATGAGCTCATGATTAGGAGGGTGGGTGGTATGTGAGGGGTCATTCAAGTTGTTTCTAATTTGAAAAGGGGGAAATCCCCTCCGGTAGGAGCTTTGATCTTTGATTCTGGTTTCCTTTGCTCTAACAGACCCTTATTCCCATATCAATTCAATAACACATTGATATTTTCTCCATTGTTTAACAGTTTCCAGCAAAGAAAAGAACCTTAACATCCTGTCCGCCAATGTTCTGGTGAAAGAAGTTCTTGACAAAATCCTGATCGCCATCGAGAGAATAAACAGATAAGTAAAATAAATAACTCAAGAAAAACTACTGAGATGAATAATTTACAAAATTTCTACTATGATGAAAAGAAAAAATGCATAACAAAACCCATAGTACAAAGTGACATGCTTTTTGCCAGAAAAATATATGTTTGTACTACAGTTGAGTCTTAAAAGCATGCATATTTACACAACTTTTTTTATAACTCAATAGATCATTCTGTCTTCCGCCTTAAGAATGAACTAGTAACTGATGCAGTTGGATGGTTAAAGTTTGTAAATCATTTAACAATAAAACATTAAAATAGAATGACTACTTAATATTGCTATGAAACAAATCTTGATGAAATATATACTGTAATGCTAACTGGCCTAATAAAAAGGAAATAAACATCTACTAAAAGACATGATTAATAATTGATAAAATGAAGAGAACGGCATGTCATTACATGATCACGGAATATCTGCTCAAATGGATTAAAGCCACCAGCACCACCGTCACCAAAACCATTGCTTTCTTGGTTTACAAAAGCATCATGCCCAACCTACATATCCATGTCAAACTAAATCAAATGAGACAAATTAACATAAATAAATATGGTATAAGATAATAAAAACAACAAGAGTCAATAAATGTACCATTCTTCCCCAACCCCTTCGCTACTTTTCCTCTGAAATATCTCTGCTAATTTTTTTTCTCAATTCCCCATCTACATGAATCAAATGTCCTCAACTTATGTCCTTATATTTCATTTTTATTTTATGTAACTAATAACTATGTTCTGATCCGTTACTATTAATCTACAAATTACAGTCTCTTGTGCATAAAATCAATTACCTATCCTACTATTTATCTCAATATAGAAACAAGATAGGACATTCAAGAAAGGAGCCAAAGAGAAAAATTCTGGAACGAAATGAAACCTGGTCATACTGTTGACGCTTTACATCGTCCTTCAAAACCTACAATGCAATTACACAACAAAATGGGGAAGGTTAATAGACCAAAACTCAGTTCACAAATCATACAGTGATTTTAAGTAAACAATTAGATAGCATCCAGAACAAGGGTGCACCTCATATGCCAACGAAACTTCTTGAAATTTCTTTTCAGCTTCAGGATCATCTTTGTTTGTGTCAGGATGGAGCTTTTTTGCAAGCTGAAGAACATAAAGAGAGACTGATAATTAGAATCATTTCGTGCAAATAACTCATGCTTGTCAAAAATATGTTTGGTGATTGAAGACCATATGTGAAGAAAGAAAGAATAAAGAATGTAATGTAACTGCGATATATTCACAACTATTTAGGCATAGCATAGAACATGTGCAAAATGCAACCTCAAAAATAAAACAAGAGCACACATATTCTGGCTAACAGAAACGTAGAAATTGTTATCAAGTGCAGAATTCGAATGCAAATTAAAAGCTTTCTTCAATAATATGAAAGCAACATGATATAAAAACTCTTCCTCGTGCAATTCAACCTATTATTTGTAATCAGCCACTTGGGAAATAACAAAAGTAAGACAAACTAAAAATTAAAAAAACTGCAAAGTTTTTACAAGGAAATGTATAAGAAATAGCAAAGTTTTACCAGGAATTAAGTATGTTGGGTGCCCCTACAAAACGTTTTACATGAAAATAGATGTTTATTGACACTAGTTAAGTGAAACCTACCCCATAGTAAAATAGTTGTATGTATATTGACAATATTTAAGTAAAACCTACCCCATAGTATGCTTTCTTTATTTTAGAAGAACTTGCATTCCTATTAACTCCAATAACATCGTAAAAGTCTATATTTACATTACTCAAGTAAAACTTACCCCATAGTATGCTTTCTTTATTTCAGAAGCACTTGCATTCTTATTAACTCCAAGAACATCGTAAAAATCTCTTGCCAATGGTGCTGAAAAAAGTAAAGGTGATATAAAAAAAAGTCAGTGACATGTTATGGACAAATAAGCGTAAACTGATTCATATATTCATAGATGATAAAGACAATGAAAAAATGAACGCGAGTCCTACATAACAAAATTGTGAATGAAATAGAACACATAATTTATTATCAAATTTTATTTATACCTGAGCCATGAATAGATCTAGATGCCCCAAAATAAGTATTAGCTGCTCCCAAGAGCACCCAGTTCTTCAAATTAACACCATTTCCAACTGCAATTTGTATAAGGTGTTAAAAGATTAGCAAAAGCAGTAGCAGAAAAGTCCAACATAAATCCAATTTATTTTTGATAAAATGAAAGAAAAGTAACAATTCAACATTCAAATGCAAACTAGAATCACACCAATAAAAGTTCTAAAATCCGCAGCCGCAAAAACGGCTATGACAAAACAGTATTGGCAGGTGCCGACGGATACCGTTATTCACTTTTTTAAGATAAAGAACAAAATTGTGATTAATTCACATGGCTGCAATCAGTGCTGCAACACTTGTACTGACCGAAATCAAGCTTTTACGCGTCCGGTTTTTAAAAGCTTCAATAACAGTTAAGTCATCTAAGCAGCAAGAGAAAAAAAAAACTGACATATCGTCAACAGACTTTCATGCCTTTCTATAACACATACATACCATTGGGATAACAATTTCCAATAACTTTGGAAGAATTACAAAATCCTGAATTCAACGTTCTGTAACTCCTTTGGAAAACTCCTTCATATAACTGAAATTCACCAAAACAAAACAAAAAATCATAAACACCTAATTAATCAATTGCAGTACACGGGAAAAGAATGATAGATAAATCAATAAGCGTGAGAGAAGAGATTGTGTACGGATTTCTCTCCGTTGCGGAGGAGTTTAGGGGAGAGAGATCGAAGAAGCTTGACGCCATTGGAGCGAACCATTTGGAGAAGATGATTAGGGGTTTATGGTTGCGAGCGAGCAAAGCCTCTAAACCCCTTTGGCAAAACCCTAATTTTTTGAACAATGAATGGAAGTTTCTAGTGATGAGAGATTCTACGGTGATGATAGAGAAACAAAGGGTTCGTTTTTGTCAAAAAAAATATTTAATCTTTTTTCTTAAGCATGGGAATTAAGAAATGATAAATTAAAATGTATTGTTTCAAATCAAATTTATTTGATTTTGCAAGAGTTCTAATGATAGAACACTATTATTAGTTATATCTTTGTTGCAAGAATTAAAATTAGAATAAAAATTAAAAAGTTATATTGATTAAAGGTTGAGAAAAGGATATGCATTGTATAATTTACACTGCAATGTATTCCGTCAAGTCATATTAAAAAATTTTAACTATTTTAAACACAAAAATATTTGTAATTATAAAGTAGAATTTTAATAAATTTTGCAACAGTATTTAAAATTATCTATATATAAAAATTTCAAATGACATATATTTTAATGTCATATTATTTTGTAGAATATAATCGTAGTCAATTTATAATATCAATTTTTAACTAATTAAGAATTATAATATTTATAATATTTTATTTAAAATGTTTATACCAGTTAAATTTTAACAAATAAAGTAACTTATCCAAAAAAATCAATTGATGTGAATTTAAAAAAAAAACATTAAAAGAACATTAGTAAAAGAAATATTTGATTTCAAATATAAAATTTGAAATTATTTAAAAAAATCTCGATCCTTTGATATTCATACAAAAACAACAAAAAGGTCGTTCCATTTTATGATAGCATTGGCAAAATAAATTCAAAACAACTTCTTAGTTGTTGAACTATATAGAGAATATTAGACATGAGCTATTGAACTTTATTTGATGAAACAAATATTCAGGATATATGCTTTCCATAATTATATAGCAATAAATTCAAAGCATTCCAATCAAGAGACAAAGTTGATAATATTTATACACACATTATACACTATCAATCACAATTACTCTGATAGAATGGAAATATACACACAAAATACACAATCAATCACAATTATTCCTCTGATAGAATAGAAATACTATGATGAATCAACAAAAGTGTCAAAGATCTATTGTGTCCAGGCTGCTGTGTCCGAAGACTGATTTTTCAAATTGTGTAGTTTAGGATCAAATATAGATCTGCTGCAACAACGATTCCTTGATCCAATTCAACATACGCCTGCACTAAATCGAAATATCAGAACAGCTCCACAATTACCCAGAAAACCATCCGCCAACGCCTAGCAAGTAGCAAAACACATCACCATAATATGAAAGCAAACTATTATAGTCCCAAATTGAAAACATAAATGGTGAAATTGAAAATCCTAAAAAATCTAAATCTTAATAGGAGGTTAATTTCAAGGCATGATTGTCTTTTAATCTTCCTCTTTTTCCCATTTCCATAACTCACTGAAACATACCTAGAGACACAAGTATAGCCTGATTAGAATTTCAATGAGCTTTTCTCCACAGGATGTTTTTGCCAACTTCATTGTCCTAGAAGCAAAATGTATCGGTGGCCCAGATGGAGGATGCAAAGTTGGCCCATAAGGTGCTAGCATCTGCAAGATCCTATATTAGATATCTACATAAACTATATAGCAAGACATTAAATCCTATCCTACTTGATGAGCCTATTGATGACAATTGTAAGCAATAAACCCTCTCCTACTAATATCATATACAAAAAGTCATGTTCCATAACATGCATAACTCATGATATCTTTAAAAGCAACAACCCTTGACCGATAAGTAGGCTTGCAAGCCTCGAGAAGAAACATAACTTCTTTTTCCATGATTAGAAGTAGTCTCAAAGTCATATATAATTTCTCTAACAAACTCTTTAAGATCCCTGGTTCCATATGGAGACAAAGTGGTTAAGCTACTCAAAATAGAACCTTCGTCATCAATCTCCACAACAAGAATGGTTGCAACTTGGTTCAAAAACTGATTGCAAGGAAAAGCCAATATCTCAAATCCTGTAAGCAACAAAAAACGAATGCTCATATGAATCCAATGGTTATACATTTAAAAGGATCCTAAATGGTATTCGATAAACGACATACCAAATTTAACAAAATTAACATAAAGGCATAGTATTTAGAACAACCAAACAAAGTATCGAGATCCCTACACAAATAAACAACACATTACCTTTCCAAAAAATGGATACTCGGCTTTGAATCTTGTACGGGTAAATTGTTCTGCATCCAGGCTACTCCCAGGCTCTTGGGTCAAAAACTGATTGTATGGAAAATCCAATATCTCAAGTCCTGAAACCAACCAACAAAAACATTCTATATTGAATCAATTTGAATAATTTTCTTATTCCCCTTTGAATAAGTAAAACTAACTATAAAATGAAAAGATAATTCTACCAGCAAGCAACTATATTGATTATTAGTATTTTCAACCAATATCTTTTCCTCAATAGAAATAACAATCAATATGCATACCTCTGTAATTATTTGAGCTTGTTTTCCAAGTTCCTCAGCAAACGGGTATCGATTGGCACCAAAGGCATCACAGATTTTTCAGAATCTTGGTTTCACTTTTTCACCGGCTTAAAAGACAACAAAAACATTTTTCTCAAGTTACAGGTCAACATCCATAGTGAGCAAAGAATAGAATATAAAACTGTATATTATATTTCAACAGGCAAAATTTTTATTCAAAAAAAAATGCAGAACCTCACAATTATGTTTTAATAGAAAACAAACACAATTATGTGTTACCTTTCTTTGCATTTTCTTTTTTAAAGGACTTCTTATGAAGTTTCAATTTGTTACTTGATGAAGCCTTGGATTTATCACTCTTCCTATTATTCTCTTTCTACACATTATGCACTGTGACAACTGTAATACGGTGAACTGACTTTATCGAAATGTTGCGGTAAGCAAGAGTCGCTACCGATTTTTATTTTATCCAATTTTAGGAAAGGCTAAAAGAATAGAAAAAGACCTTTTAAAAGACTTTGAGTTCGGGGGGTAAGTTATACAAAGGGAAGGTGTAAGCACCCTTTGTATCCATGGTTTTCCATGGGCTCTTAATTGCTTAGCTCACTTGTTCGTTTGAATTGTTTGAAAGGATTGAGAAAAAGTTTGAAGAAGAACTTTAGCTTGTAAATAAGTGTAGTCTTTTTGAATTGATTTTGAAAAGAGGTGTGAAAAGTAATTTGAATTTGAATTGAGCAAGCAATTAAAAGCTACCTACCCTAAGTTTTGAAAGATCGTTCTTTTAGCTTTTTCAGCGAAAGGGTCTATCCATACCATGAGAGGGCAGGAAGTCTTTCAATTAGATGTTAAGGGTCATCGAGAATCATTGTTCGCCATAAGACTGTCCCCGCCATAAAGAGGGCAGGTAGTCTAAGGGAAGGATATAATAGTCATTTAATATTTTTAGGCATCATGCGAGGATACCTTAGCAACTGGGACAATCATCTTTTGTCGAGGCAACTTCGAGGGACTAGATGATTTTCAATCTCTTTAGGCAACCTTGCTTTAGGTATCCTCGGAATTGAGGGACTTTGACTATTTAGTACAATTAGAGGCAACAAGCAACAATTAAGGCAACAAGGCAACCAGAGGGATTACCCTAAAGGTGTGTGTGTGTGTCACAATCATGTGGTTAACTTCGATGATATTTATCTTATAAGTTAGTAATCTAGATTCAGTTAATAGTCTTGCACTCCCTAGGATTACTAACCATGGCAGAAAATAAAAACAGTTAAAATCCTACGCTATTACAATAAACACCTGCGGGGATTGTAACACCCCCAAATCTACCCCGCAATTATAAGCGAAAATCAGAGTGCATTTAAAATTATTCATCAAACGGTGGGATGTCACAATTCGACTTAACCAAACAAACATACTTATATTTCATTTAATAAAGATACATAGCATTCGGAACAACACTTCTTTCACCACTTACAACTTAAACTTATAACCACCTTTCAATTCAATTTAACACAAATGTCATCATAGAATATAATAATCAAATAATAGAGACTAATCCCTCGAGTGCTACGTATCAGAGCAATGGACACCAACTCGACTTGCCATAAAGCAACATAAAGACTTCACCTAGATAACCTCGGACATCCACGACTAATCTTGAGTACTTGCCCATTTCCCATGGTAGGGGAAATATCAGCAAAGGGGTGAGATATCTTACAATATAAAGGAATGCATGATAAATAATATAGGAGATATAGATCATACATAATTTCACCATTCGCATCACATAACATCTTACAACAAGTTTCACCGCAAAACAACTTATCAATATAATACAACTCTCAAAATGGCAACGAGGTCATTAATCACATATTTAAATATACAAGTATGATATCAAATACGACACAACAAACATATCATGATCTCGTCACAACAAACACCTCGTCATCTCAACAATCCAAACACAATTCAAATGCAATTCAAATGCGACTCGAATGTGACTCAAACTTATGCATATGCATGTGGTACCATTGGAGTAAAACTCCCGTCTCAAACAATTTGCCATTGGGCCGTCTCAAACATTTGCCACAAGGGCCGTCTCAAACATTTGCCACAAGGGCCGTCTCAAACAATTGCCACAAGGGCCGTCTCAAACAATGCAATGGATGCGACTCAAATGATGCACATCCACAAACACAACTTAAACCACTTAATCAACTTAAACGACATAATCAACTTGAACGATATAATCAACTTAAACAACATAACCACATCAACTAAACAACATCAACTCAATGCCAAGGTTCTATGGCAATAACCGTATCATAGTAATTTACCACATCTCAATCACATCATCACATCATATCGACATACAACATATATTCAACTTAATTCTTATCAACGTAATACAACTTATCAATAGTGACCATAGGGTCTACAACAACAATGACAAATTCATCATGTCATAGCAAAAATAACAATTCAACATATTGCACAACAACAACAAACACCAACATGTTACAACAATAACAACAATTCATCATGTTATAACAATAACAATTCGTTATATTGCACAACAACAACAACACATTCATCATATTCCTTAATTCAAGTAATCATCATAATACGTTATATTCAATCTCATATAAATTGTTAAGTCATCGCATGGCATCTTCGTCGACTCATACATATCAAATACGCACAATTAATCGCATATAGCATACAACATCATTGTTAATCATGCATATCATCACATACATCATTATCTCATTCATCATAAGGAAGGTACTTATCATCATCTCAATAACATTTTATCATCATAAGAAAACATAGTCAAGTTATACTACAACACAATTATGTCAATTCATCGCAAAGAGCATACTTCATTTGTTAACACAACATAGTTCATCACTTAATCCTAATAAACATAATAGTAAACTATATCATATGGATCATTTTATTGCATCATAGTATAGTTCATTGCGTTAGCTTTCTAACGCTTCGAACGGCACATAAAACGGAGTTACGGATCAAAAGTTACATCGTTTCAAAGTTTAGAAAAAGTTCTGTAAAACAGGGTTCGCGGCGCCAACAGGGTTCGCGGCGCGAACTGAGCGAATTCAAAAATTCCTAACTTTCTGCCAAGCAGTTCGCGGCGCCAACAGAGGTTTGCGGCGCGAACTGGAAATTTCAGAAACCCCCAAAACACGAAAACAGCATACGAATTTCATCCCAAAACCCTTAAACTCAACCCAATCAAGCTGGAAAACACCAATCATCACGAACATCCACAGAATACATGTTATAAACACAAATACAACATATATTATGGATCTTCTAACATCACAACATCATTAGGCATCAATTAAACACATTTCAAATCATAAATCAAGCATTTGTTCATAAACCCTAACTTTTCTAAATTCATGAAATTGAAGAATAGAAAGCATACACAACATTATCAATTCCACATTCATCAACATTGCAACACAATCATGGATTTCAATTATGAAACCTAATCTCTACCATACCCATCATCATGCCAACCCTTAGAGAGTAAGAACCCCACCCTTACCTTAGCAAAAGCTTCACTTCAATGGAGTCATCCCTCTCTTCATGCCATAACTTTCTTCTCTTCCTCTCTTCTTTCTCTTCTTTCTCTTCTTTCTCTTCTTTTTCCCCAAAATGAGTTATGAGGTTTAATCTCTAAAACCCTAACTCTTACTATCTTTTCTCCCTAATGGGCTTAACCCATAACCCATCCAATCTTTTGTGTCATATTTCTTCCACTTAGGCCAAATTCATAATATCTCTTTAATGCCTCAATTAATCCAATTAACATACATAAATAATTAACCACACAACATAACCGAATATTATTTCCAATAATATTCCACATTTACCATCGATCCATAACTTAAATATACCGACTCAAGAATTGTATTTCTCCGACTAATCCGACTAATTAATCTGACCATAACTTAACTGCTCAAATCAACATATTAATCCATTACGTTTGTAGAATAATACCGATAAACCTCGACTTCAACTAATTCCAATGAATAAATCCTTGATTTAATTTAATTAAATAATTAATTAAATTCGGGGCGTTACAACTCTCCCCCACTTAGAATATTTTCGTCCTCGAAAATCCATCCGACATAACCGTCCTCAACTTCGCTTCCAACTCTCCAGTTCTCAATTGCGTTTGACAACACTTCGACTACCAAAATAACTCAATCTGACTTAAATCCAGTGTCAATTATTCGACATCTTCAACGACATACTCGTTAACAACTTACCAACCACCTCGGGAACCTCCTGGCTTATCAATACTTATGGTAACAACAACTTTAACACGCTTATACTCGGAGATACAATCTCACTTCATTAACTTAGAAACAGAGTCATCACTGTTCAACAACACCTTGACTATCGATCCTTAAGGTAGTAACAATCATAATCCTCATATACTTGGGTGTTCAACTCCACACTATTATCGTTTTAACAACATTCTCAACACCAGAGCACATACTTACTTCCATTCCCTTAATTACACATGCCAATCTTTAACCAACACCAACAGCTCTATCTCCGCCTCGTCATATCACTCTTATAAGTTACATCAACATAGCCAGCATAATCAACTCAGTCATAGTACAAAATATCACTTCTTACTTACAGAGTCCAACAACAATATAACGAAAACAGAAACCAAATTACTATAGTGTCAACTTAACAAGATTACTCGACGAATACACTCAACTCCACCATCAACTAACATCCCTTATATCATCCTTATAAACTCGGCAAGTATTCACGAGAAAATACCATATTCTGGCACATCGTCCTTACCTCAACATCCACCAACTCAAACATGCAGATCAAGACATACCATTCTCCTAGGCTTCTGATACTTGATTTTCCATCTCTAACAAACACACATGCATGACAACTGCGCCAAATTACACATCCGCTGCGCAACTCTGATAATCCATCTTAAGTCACCGTCCACGTTAAATCTTTCCATCAATTGTATGGTTCATAACTCTTAATCTAGTTCAGACTTCCTTAAACATCCATCACAAAATCGATGCTCACTCGACATTCTCAATCCTTCACTCTGCGATGCTATCTCGCCTATAAACCAGCTTCTCTGACCTGTTCATTACTTCTCAACTATTCATGGATACTTTTCTGTTAATTCCCACCAACTAGAGAACAACTATCTTCACGACGTAACATTCATCCCTTTATGCACTATCAAGCTAGAAAGACACGTCTATACCATTCAATCACGATTTCGTCTATTATCAACAAGAGATTAAGGGTGATCAAGTCCTCAATTTGTCAATAGATAGCCGACAACCATAATGGATTATAAACCATCACTACCAACATTAATAATGTTCTTTTCCGACTTGTACTCATATCACCAGAAGCAATATGATTCCATAATTCACTAATCTTTCAAAATCATCCGGAAAACTAACACCGGCGTCTTGCAGCTACTTCGTTAAGCACCTCTGACGATACATCAGAACAAAATTCATGTAAACCATTACCCGCACTTCTTATTATTGAAATCATGCTCATCTCTTCGCATTACCAATTCTTACTCGCGCATCAGAAAGTTTCAACAACTTCAACGGCTTCTACTACTATCTCAATCACTTGCATCAATCTTACAACAACACTTATTTTAATCACTGATCCAACATCGACATCTTATGCAAGGTTGCTCAACCAACAACTTCATAGTCCATCAGCAGCACTAGAACATCGCACTTTCTAAATTCCATCTTCTAGAATTTATTCTCGTTACTTATAGTTACCTTCAGACACGTCAGGAGCTTGCACCATACTCGCATACCAACAACCTCTACATAGCTCCTCATCCTTCGAGAAGTGAACATCAAAAATTCCTGCTCATCCTCTTCCTCGAGATGCTCCACTTAATTAGCAACAAAATCTTAAATCCAAATCATCTTTGATTCACAAAACAACAAACTCCAACAACACTTGCATTGTAGCCCTCAGCAGCATACTACATCCTACAACTGAAACCTAACCGAGAAGCATAGCTTCTCCCCCACTTAGCTTCAACCCAACTCCTGCGGACAAATGATCAGAAGAACAACAAGTACCGACAGTGTTTCACACACTCGTCGCGTACACGGGAATAAACAACATTAGAAAACATTGGCCGGACAGACCGACCTGCTCTGATACCACTATTGTAACACCCCCAAATCTACCCCGCAATTATAAGCGAAAATCAGAGTGCATTTAAAATTATTCATCAAACGGTGGGATGTCACAATTCGACTTAACCAAACAAACATACTTATATTTCATTTAATAAAGATACATAGCATTCGGAACAACACTTCTTTCACCACTTACAACTTAAACTTATAACCACCTTTCAATTCAATTTAACACAAATGTCATCATAGAATATAATAATCAAATAATAGAGACTAATCCCTCGAGTGCTACGTATCAGAGCAATGGACACCAACTCGACTTGCCATAAAGCAACATAAAGACTTCACCTAGATAACCTCGGACATCCACGACTAATCTTGAGTACTTGCCCATTTCCCATGGTAGGGGAAATATCAGCAAAGGGGTGAGATATCTTACAATATAAAGGAATGCATGATAAATAATATAGGAGATATAGATCATACATAATTTCACCATTCGCATCACATAACATCTTACAACAAGTTTCACCGCAAAACAACTTATCAATATAATACAACTCTCAAAATGGCAACGAGGTCATTAATCACATATTTAAATATACAAGTATGATATCAAATACGACACAACAAACATATCATGATCTCGTCACAACAAACACCTCGTCATCTCAACAATCCAAACACAATTCAAATGCAATTCAAATGCGACTCGAATGTGACTCAAACTTATGCATATGCATGTGGTACCATTGGAGTAAAACTCCCGTCTCAAACAATTTGCCATTGGGCCGTCTCAAACATTTGCCACAAGGGCTGTCTCAAACATTTGCCACAAGGGCCGTCTCAAACAATTGCCACAAGGGCCGTCTCAAACAATGCAATGGATGCGACTCAAATGATGCACATCCACAAACACAACTTAAACCACTTAATCAACTTAAACGACATAATCAACTTGAACGATATAATCAACTTAAACAACATAACCACATCAACTAAACAACATCAACTCAATGCCAAGGTTCTATGGCAATAACCGTATCATAGTAATTTACCACATCTCAATCACATCATCACATCATATCGACATACAACATATATTCAACTTAATTCTTATCAACGTAATACAACTTATCAATAGTGACCATAGGGTCTACAACAACAATGACAAATTCATCATGTCATAGCAACAATAACAATTCAACATATTGCACGACAACAACAAACACCAACATGTTACAACAATAACAACAATTCATCATGTTATAACAATAACAATTCGTTATATTGCACAACAACAACAACGCATTCATCATATTCCTTAATTCAAGTAATCATCATAATACGTTATATTCAATCTCATATAAATTGTTAAGTCATCGCATGGCATCTTCGTCGACTCATACATATCAAATACGCACAATTAATCGCATATAGCATACAACATCATTGTTAATCATGCATATCATCACATACATCATTATCTCATTCATCATAAGGAAGGTACTTATCATCATCTCAATAACATTTTATCATCATAAGAAAACATAGTCAAGTTATACTACAACACAATTATGTCAATTCATCGCAAAGAGCATACTTCATTTGTTAACACAACATAGTTCATCACTTAATCCTAATAAACATAA
The DNA here is from genome assembly GCF_029867415.1 of Vicia villosa. Lineage (NCBI taxonomy): Eukaryota > Viridiplantae > Streptophyta > Magnoliopsida > Fabales > Fabaceae > Vicia > Vicia villosa. Next base: position 395,155 of record NW_026705587.1, read on the forward strand.
TAGTAAACTATATCATATGGATCATTTTATTGCATCATAGTATAGTTCATTGCGTTAGCTTTCTAACGCTTCGAACGACACATAAAACGGAGTTACGGATCAAAAGTTACATCGTTTCAAAGTTTAGAAAAAGTTCTGTAAAACAGGGTTCGCGGCGCCAACAGGGTTCGCGGCGCGAACTGAGCGAATTCAAAAATTCCTAACTTTCTGCCAAGCAGTTCGCGGCGCCAACAGAGGTTCGCGGCGCGAACTGGAAATTTCAGAAACCCCCAAAACACGAAAACAGCATACAAATTTCATCCCAAAACCCTTAAACTCAACCCAATCAAGCTGGAAAACACCAATCATCACGAACATCCACAGAATACATGTTATAAACACAAATACAACATATATTATGGATCTTCTAACATCACAACATCATTAGGCATCAATTAAACACATTTCAAATCATAAATCAAGCATTTGTTCATAAACCCTAACTTTTCTAAATTCATGAAATTGAAGAATAGAAAGCATACACAACATTATCAATTCCACATTCATCAACATTGCAACACAATCATGGATTTCAATTATGAAACCTAATCTCTACCATACCCATCATCATGCCAACCCTTAGAGAGTAAGAACCCCACCCTTACCTTAGCAAAAGCTTCACTTCAATGGAGTCATCCCTCTCTTCATGCCATAACTTTCTTCTCTTCCTCTCTTCTTTCTCTTCTTTCTCTTCTTTCTCTTCTTTTTCCCCAAAATGAGTTATGAGGTTTAATCTCTAAAACCCTAACTCTTACTATCTTTTCTCCCTAATGGGCTTAACCCATAACCCATCCAATCTTTTGTGTCATATTTCTTCCACTTAGGCCAAATTCATAATATCTCTTTAATGCCTCAATTAATCCAAATAACATACATAAATAATTAACCACACAACATAACCGAATATTATTTCCAATAATATTCCACATTTACCATCGATCCATAACTTAAATATACCGACTCAAGAATTGTATTTCTCCGACTAATCCGACTAATTAATCTGACCATAACTTAACTGCTCAAATCAACATATTAATCCATTACGTTTGTAGAATAATACCGATAAACCCCGACTTCAACTAATTCCAATGAATAAATCCTTGATTTAATTTAATTAAATATTTAATTAAATTCGGGGCGTTACAACTCTCCCCCACTTAGAATATTTTCGTCCTCGAAAATCCATCCGACATAACCGTCCTCAACTTCGCTTCCAACTCTCCAGTTCTCAATTGCATTTGACAACACTTCGACTACCAAAATAACTTAATCTGACTTAAATCCAGTGTCAATTATTCGACATCTTCAACGACATACTCGTTAACAACTTACCAACCACCTCGGGAACCTCCTGGCTTATCAATACTTATGGTAACAACAACTTTAACACGCTTATACTCGGAGATACAATCTCACTTCATTAACTTAGAAACAGAGTCATCACTGTTCAACAACACATTGACTATCGATCCTTAAGGTAGTAACAATCATAATCCTCATATACTTGGGTGTTCAACTCCACACTATTATCGTTTTAACAACATTCTCAACACCAGAACACATACTTACTTCCATTCCCTTAATTACACATGCCAATCTTTAACCAACGCCAACAGCTCTATCTCCGCCTCGTCATATCACTCTTATAAGTTACATCAACATAGCCAGCATAATCAACTCAGTCATAGTACAAAATATCACTTCTTACTTACAGAGTCCAACAACAATATAACGAAAACAGAAACCAAATTACTATAGTGTCAACTTAACAAGATTACTCGACGAATACACTCAACTCCACCATCAACTAACATCCCTTATATCATCCTTATAAACTCGGCAAGTATTCACGAGAAAATACCATATTCTGGCACATCGTCCTTACCTCAACATCCACCAACTCAAACATGCAGATCAAGACATACCATTCTCCTAGGCTTCAGATACTTGATTTTCCATCTCTAACAAACACACATGCATGACAACTGCGCCACATTACACATCCGCTGCGCAACTCTGATAATCCATCTTAAGTCACCGTCCACGTTAAATCTTTCCATCAATTGTATGGTTCATAACTCTTAATCTAGTTTAGACTTCCTTAAACATCCATCACAAAATCGATGCTCACTCGACATTCTCAATCCTTCACTCTGTGATGCTATCTCGCCTATAAACCAGCTTCTCTGACCTGTTCATTACTTCTCAACTATTCATAGATACTTTTCTGTTAATTCCCACCAAATAGAGAACAACTATCTTCACGACGTAACATTCATCCCTTTATGCACTATCAAGCTAGCAAGACACGTCTATACCATTCAATCACGATTTCGTCTATTATCAACAAGAGATTAAGGGTGATCAAGTCCTCAATTTGTCAATAGATAGCCGACAACCATAATGGATTATAAACCATCACTACCAACATTAATAATGTTCTTTTCCGACTTGTACTCATATCACCAGAAGCAATATGATTCCATAATTCACTAATCTTTCAAAATCATCCGGAAAACTAACACCGGCGTCTTGCAGCTACTTCGTTAAGCACCTCTGACGATACATCAGAACAAAATTCATGTAAACCATTACCCGCACTTCTTATTATTGAAATCATGCTCATCTCTTCGCATTACCAATTCTTACTCGCGCATCAAAAAGTTTCAACAACTTCAACGGCTTCTACTACTGTCTCAATCACTTGCATCAATCTTACAACAACACTTATTTTAATCACTGATCCAACATCGACATCTTATGCAAGGTTGCTCAACCAACAACTTCATAGTCCATCAGCAGCACTGGAACATCGCACTTTCTAAATTCCATCTTCTAGAATTTATTCTCGTTACTTATAGTTACCTTCAGACACGTCAGGAGCTTGCACCATACTCGCATACCAACAACCTCTACATAGCTCCTCATCCTTTTATGGTGATAAATTCTAAATCTTGAGGGTTAATGAACAAACCTAAAAATACAATTAATGGTTTAAAATTAACAATCCAAAAATTAAAATTAATTAACCTAATTAATTATAACCTAAAAATTTTAAAAGAAAACTAATTGTTAACCCTATTTAATTATTATATATATAAAAAAAATATTTTTTATGTTAAGAGAAAATCGAACCTTCGATTAAATGGCTATACAAATATTAAATAAAAATATAAGGTTTAAATGAAATAGTTTAATAAAAAAAACAAGAGAAGAAAAAAAAGAATAAAAAGAGTGATTTATGCAATTAAAAATAAAAATAAAAAAATTAAAAGGGACTCAGCTCTGATCAGGTGAGGTGAGTCTTTAGGGTGCATGATGAGCTGCGAATCGTTAGACGTTGGATCTAGTATCAGGAAGATCTGAAGGCTGGTGGCTGGAGGTCTACCGTAGTCACGCGTGAAGTGATGACATTGGATCTGTAGACAAGAAAACACAAGAAAATATTTGCAAAAACCTGGGTTCGAACCCAGGTTTGTACACTTTCCATCCCATGCGCTGATTAACCATGCTATGATTGTTAGTTGATAAGAAACACAAAACAAATATTAAATATTAAAAACATGTTAATTAATGAAATTCAGAAAAGACAAGGTCAAACGTGGGGTCCCTGATGTCTGACCGGACCAATGGCGCGCGGAGGGAGAAGCTGGAAGAATTGACCAGCGAATAGCACCACTACACGCGTCTGGTGAGAGGTTTGGGTGGTTGACTGGCCAATTGTTTTACGCCATGCATGTCGTCTTCTCTGCTCATATTTCCTGCGGAATTATTTACGACCTTTGCTTCGCTTTTACCTGCGGAATAACCTCCGTTTTTATGCAATTAATAAAACACAAACAACACGCATTGAACAATTATAAATCGTGCCCGGATCCACTAATTGGCATGCTAGGAATGCAATGGTGGGGTTAGTTCATCCTGAAAACCATCGTAAGTATGAACCCGACGCCATTGATGCATTATGCTCTAACCATGGTGCTTAACGATTCCAGCTCCAAACCTTGCGTGTGATAGGTCAAAGCTCTTCTAATACAAGCGACAAACTTGATTGAATGGTTAGATCAAATAGAAATAGTCATCCATACGTAAAACAACAAGTGCAAAGAATGAATGTGTAGCAACCTGCCCTAAAAATAAAGATTTTAGAGTCGCCACCTATTCTACCAGGGCGAATAAGAAACCCTACGAAGTTAAGAAATCTGGGTAAGTTATTATAATCGGGTCGAGGGAAGGTGTTAGGCACCCTCAACCCTTTCCTAAGGCTTTGAATCTAAGGTAACAATTTTATGGCTAAATTTATTAAGGTTTAATAGCTAAAGAAGTGAATAGGGGAAAAAGTGAGATTTTGGGGAAGGGGACTCGCCTTGATTATCCAAGTGCCTACGTACCTCCTTAGGGAGGATCAGAGTTTACGTAGTTCAGGCACAGGGTTGTACGCCTTTGGATTAGAATTTGATTTGAGATGGTTGGAAGTTGTTTTAAAGGCTTTTTGAATGGCCTATCGCAGTTTTGAATTTGGTTTGAAGATGAAAAAAGTTTTGAAGTTTGGCATACAACCCTGATTTGATATGTCACCGTTAGATGCGATGATCAATAGATTTGATCATTATAGCTAACGGATTAATGGGGCATTGCTGGTTACTCTGACCGATAGATTCGATCGTCGCGGACAGCAAATTAAATGTATTTTAAATTATGCGTTTTATCGTGTTATCATTTTATCTCTCGTCATTGCGACTAATAGATTTAGTCGGGTATAGGAGAGAATTAAACTAGAATTAATTAAATTATTATTATCAAATAAATTAGATTGATCAAAATTATTTCTCGCCTAATGCGACTAATAGGTATAGTCGGTTCGGGGAGAAAATTAGAAATCATCAAGAGAAAACAAACAATTAAACAGATGAAATTTCACAAAATTAATTATTTAAGGTTTATTTTTTAGGTTTTGTATAGGGGGTGCATTTGTTAAAGGAAAAGCAAATCTGTGGGTGTTATTATCAAAATCTTAGGCCCAATGCAGTTTCTAGTCCGTGTGATTAGGTGTGGCGAAGATGTAGGGCTTATGGTGCGCAACAGCGTTGAGAACCCTTTGATTTGGACCTAAGATGATCACACGGCCTGCATGTGTTGATGGTGAGGCGCATGGTATAGATAGCACACTGGATCATGTCCAGTGATGCTGCCAAGTGTCCATGGGAGGACAAATGGCGAAGATCTGACGACCCAAGGAAGATTAACCAAGAAAACCCCATTTTTCCTCATTTCCCCATTCTCGTTCTCTCTTTTCGTCTCTCTCTCTCTGAACTCCCTCACACTCTCTTATGAACACACACCCAGAAACCAAACAAAATCACCGTCGGCCACCACAAATCCCCAGAAAAACCACCGTCAAACCCAGGTTTCCGGTTGATATTCAACCGAAAACTTCAAACATTCATCATCTTAGACCCAGAAACCCTTAGAACCAAGAACCCTAACCCAGAAAATCTATGAATTCTACCCCAATCGCAACCTAGATTCGTCAAATCTCACATGCAGTCAATAATTCAGACAAAAAAATAACATACAAACACGCAAACGCAGAGATCCTAAGCTAAATTTTTACGATTGTTACCTTAATTTCTTGAGTTTCTGGATTGTGTAAGTTCCCCCTCGCTAATCCCTCTGTTCTCTCTTTCGCAGGTTCGAAGATGAAGATGCAAGTTCTGTTCGCGGCAAAGATCTTAGGGTTTCTGCAAATTTTTCCCGATCCCTTCTTATGATTTCTCTTTTCAGTTTTATAGGCTAGGTTAGATTAATTAGGAAATCTTAGATTCAATTAGGTTATTATTTTGATTGATTTTTTCAGATTCAATATGGGATCTTTTCGATTGTAATATCTTTTTTTGATTGAATAGAAATCTTTTATTTGATTCACGTTTTGATTTTCTTTTTGTTAAGATTTGATTCAATGTTAATGTTTGATTGGATTCGATTGTGTTAAGATCTGATCCACGGGCCTGGGCATCTGAATTCGCAGCTAGGGTTTGGTTGATGATTGCAGCGGCGCTTAGGGTTTGCGTGGAGGAGGAAGCTGGGAGATGATGAACATGACCCGGGTCGGTTTGACCCGGTCCAATACCCTGGTCCACGTGTGACAAAAACCGGCCCATACTGCATCTTTGGCCCATACTGTGTTAGCTCGTTCTGGCCCAAAACAAAACAAACAAAAAACACCAATAAAAACCAATAATCCCTATTTTATTAATTAACTAACCTCTTAATAACTTTATGACAATTGTATATTAAATTATTAAAGCTAATAATCTTAATTAATAATAATATTTAAAATAATACTAATATTATATAAAATACTAATAATAATTAAATTAATTAAATCAATACTAATATACTAATAATACTAATACTAATCTTAGTTAAACGTTTAAAATTAATACTAATAACCTTATGATTAGTAAATAATAATATTTGATAAAAATAAATAAAAAAAGGGTAACAAAAATGATTAAAATGAAACAAATGGGCCCAAAATAAATTGGACCTCAAATATTTGCTGTTCACACCTCCACTTATTTTAAACCAATTTATACGAGAGTTTTATAAGAGAGCGAGTTTAATAATAGGTATATTAAACCCTATGGCTCCTAATTTTTAACGCCCTTAATAAATTGACAGATGCAAATTATATCGGGTAAATTTTGGGGTATGACAGCTGCCCCTATTTAATTACCTTGGATTGAATGGCGTGAGAATACGCAGGTCTCACGCTTTTCGGATCGAAGAGTTATTAAATAATGGAAGACCCCTAAATTTACCTTGTGCTTGAGTGTAAGAGAAAAGAATTGTCCTGCTAAAGTCTGAGTCTTACATAGCGAGGACTCGCCGTTTAATTGTGATCAGCTTGCTGTATTGCTAATAAGCTTTCGCAGTTTGTGAACCCCACTTACCATAGTTCTAGTAAGTTTCCGCAGTTTGTGAACCCCACTTACTATAGTCCTAGTAAGTTTCCGAAGTTTGTGAACCCCAATAGGATCACTTGCTATAGCTCTAGCAAGCTCACCTGCACCAATAGGATTACTTGTCATAGCTCTGACAAGCTCACCTGCACCATTTGGATCGTCTGCCCTTGTTCGGGCAAATTTCACCTACACCATTTGGATCATTTGCCCTGGTTCGGACAAATTTCACCTACACCATTTGGATCATTTGCCCTGGTTCGGACAAATTTCACCCACACCATTTGGATCATTTGCCCTGGTTCGGACAAATTTCACCCACACCATTTGGATCATTTGCCCTGGTTCAGACAAATTTCACCAGCACCATTTGGATCATTTGCCCTCATTCGGACAAATTTCACCTACACCATTTGGATCATTTGCCCTCATTCGGACAAATTTCACCTACACCATTTGGATCATTTGCCCTGGTTCGGAAAAATTTCACCTACACCATTTGGATCATTTGTCCTAGTTCGGACAAATTTCACCTGCACCATTAGGATCGCTTACCCTGGTTCGGGCAAGTTCACCTGCGTAGAAGTTTGTTTTGTAAATGCTTATGCATCATGCGTATGCATTATGCGCATGCATATGCCCCTGTTGTTTGTATAATGTATATGTATGAATGTTTACACACGTAAATGTTGCGTGTATGCAAATGAGTATGTATGATAACCCCAACGCCTTATCTCCTCGTCACCCATTGCCTTTGTTTACCCCTTTTGAAATGTTCTTGAATCCTAGTTCGGATTGTATTTGAACGATCCATTGATATTATCTTTTAGGAAAGAGTTATGGTAGATCAGAATGATCGCAGCGTAGGGCGTATGTAGCCCTCCGGAGATTTTGTAGTTTTATCCTATTGCTTTTGTATTGAAAGTTTGTAAGTTTCTCATATTAAATCCAAGTTAAAGCTTATGAAAAAAAAAATTTATCCTTTGCAAATGGTATTGAAATGAGAGAGAAAGCGTAGTATGCAAGTGTCATACCCCAAAATTTGCCCTCACATATTTTTACAAACGCCATTTTATTTCAACTAAAATGAGTTGGCACAAGTGGTAAGAATTTGAGCGTGAAATGTACAAAAGCGCGAGGTCCTGTGTTCAAATCCCCACTACTGACGTTTTTATTTGTTACTAATTTAATTTCCGTTTTAAATTACTTTTTCTTAAAATCACAAAAAATCTGTTTTTTATAATTTATAATTAATTTTCATAGTTTTTTCACTCTTTCATAAAAAATAAAAAGATTTTAAATTCTACACCTTTTTTATATTGTAGGTTAGTTTTTTTTTTTAAGTATAATCATAAAAAACTCAATTAAGATAATTTCTTTTGTTTGGGCTTTTGGTTAGTTTTAATAAATTATGGTCCATTAGGGTTAACCTAATTTGGTATATTATAAATAGGAACAAAACCCTGTAGGGAGGGGGATCCTGATTTCCACGTACATGCTAATCCTTATTCTCATTCTCAATCACCCTCACCGTAAAAAAGGCTTAAAACCCATTCACGTTGATATTCTTTGTTAACTTTCAACATTACCATCAGCTCTGCGTAACAGAATCAACTCCTCCCACATACACGTACAAAAACGCTACAGGGGCCATTCTTTTTACACAACGGTCACCCTTTAATTCTGAATATAAATCAGTTTTTCCAAATATGCTTTTACTAATTGACTCATAATTCAGTATGATTGGTATAAGGTTTCTTGCAGAAAAAAACGATTGGAAAAGGAAAGGAACAGATCGAGAAGACATGTTCGCCGTCGCTCACTCCGGTTGAACCGCGCATCCGCAAGCGGCATCGTCACTCAACGCTTCAGCAATTGATTCCTCTGACAATATGCAAATCATCAACTCAGAACTAACCTACCAAAACGCTCAGAGCCACCATCACCATACCCTTACGGTTTGTTCGTGTGTCTTTGAATTCAATTATATCCATACATACGTCTTAAACGAATTTTGCATCTATATTTGTGTTTGTATCGGTGATTGCATGATATCTGGACGTTTAATTTGATTTTGGTTGAGGTATGAACGCTCTGCCATGTTTAGGGTTCATAGCCACGATTTTGGGGATCCCGATTCTAGCGAGCTTCGGACCAAATTAATGATTCCCGTGGGTTCGCAAGGTTGTATGCCTTTGATCTATGCTGTTATTTGGTGTTTTGTGATGCTCGTTTGCAGGTTTTGAGGAGCAAGGTCTACGGCCACGATGCTAAACCGTTGCTATAGGTAGCTGTGTTTCCAGAATCCCGTTGGAGAAGATGACGGGACCTGGGCGCGAATTCTGCAATTAATTTTTTTTTAACATTAATTATTTTTATATATTATTTGTTGGTTTGATTATATAAACAGCAAACTGAAGATGGTTTAGTGGTGGAAGGGAACGCGTGATCTCTGTGCATGAAGGGGCAGGTTCGATACCTGTCTCCACTTATTTTTGATTAAATTAGCCTGTTCCAGATTCCATGCGCGCGATGCATACGAGACTACGATATAGCCTCATTCTCAGCCACCAGATTTCCTTTCAAGATTAATCCAAGGGACCAAAAGGTGCAAGACCACCATGCGCCTTTACGAATCGTCCACACCTGAATATTCACGCTAAGTTCCAATTTATTTTATATTTTATTACATAAATTGATTTTTTAATTTGTTTTCTTTTATTCTTTTTATCTGTTTAATAAAATTCTTTCAACTAAATTTCTTTTAATCTTATTGTTTACATAAGAAAACATTCATAACTTTTATTTTATAATTTATTAATTAATTTGTTTTAATTATTAGTAATAATTTTATTTGATTCGAAATTTAAATTAACTTAATTGTTTAATCATTTATTTAATTATAAACGGTTTTATTAATTGATATCAGGTTTAAGTAATTTAATCAAAATTTTGTTTTTTGCCGATTTAATTAATTAGGTCGAAGACCAATAATTAATTGATCCGATTTTCAATCCTATTTAATTCATACCCTAATCAGGGTTTACGAAGATCATGCATACACTGAAGATATTTCTTTGTGCCTTTCATGCCTTTTTCAGGGTTACCAACAGGGTTTCTCCCGATAACGCGCCACGTCAAATTCAAAAGCTAAGTTTTAGTCTTTAATTATTTAAATATTTTCCTGCCTTTTATTTAATTAGGATTTATTTTTAATGACAATGAACTGCCTATACACTCACGCCTTGATGTTTCTTCTTTCAGTTCTCAATGGTCAGAGTTAATGCTTCAGGCAAACCTTTTGCCCACCAACCCTGTCAGGGCAAATGCCAAGCTAAGTATTCTTCACTCATTTACTTTTAACTTCTTTATTTTTGTTTTATGGTTAATAGAATTCGCCTTCGAATCTGATAATGCACTCACTATATGTTTTCTGTCTTGTCTCTTTCCTTTTCAGGGTTTATCAATTGCCAAAGCTACGTTGTTGGTAACCTAAACCTCATTTTATTTTATGCCTGTTATTATTATTACTTGTGTCAAACCCTGATAAGGGATCCGCTGGTTACAATTTCCCGCCCCCTTTATTGCTTTATATTATTGTGTGGTTAGTAATCTTAGGGAGTGCAAGCCTTAAACTGACCTAGAATAACTAAATACAAGATAAATAACTGAATTGAATCACATGATTGGTGCACACACGCACGCTTTTGGGTAACCTCTCTGTTGCCTTGTTGCCTTGTTGCCTGTTGCCTTTGTATTTTTGCAGAATAAGCCGTGTCCCTCGAATTCGAAGATACCTCAGCCATGTTGCCTCGAATAAAGGTTATGAGACCCTAAAAATGATGCTGCCTTCGATACACTAACATGACCTCGACCCTCGGATGTTGCCTACGGAAAAAGGCTGAGGTATCTTCTGGCTGCCTACGAAATGGCTTATTCTGATCCTTGCCTTAGACTACCTGCCCTTCTATGGCATGGGACAGTCTTATGGTAAAGGATGCTTCGACGACCCTTCAACCTCCAAACGAAAGGCTTCCTGCCCTCTTATGGCAAGGATAGACCCTTTCATTCTGAAAGGCTAAAAAGAGACCTATCATCTGAGTTTAAGGTAATTGCCCCTAATTGCCTTGCAATGCTCAAACCTTTTTATTATATTCTTTCTCATAATTTTTCAAAAGGGCAACGCTTATTCACAAGCTAAAGTCCCTATCTCTTTCATCTACATTTTCTAAACAAACGAGCAAGCAAAGCAATTAAGAGCCCATGGAAAACCATGGATGCAAAGGGTGCCTTACACCTTCCCTTTGCATAAATTACCCCCCGAACTTAGATTTCTTTAAAAAGGTTTTTTTTCTGTTTCTTTTTGCCTTTCCGAATTTGTTTGGATAAAATAAAAGTCGGTGGCGACTCTTGCTTACCGCGACATTTCGATTATTAAAAAGTCAGTTCACCGTATTACAGAACTAGTTCTGTAATACGGTGAACTGACTTTTTAATAATCGAAATGTCGCGGTAAGCAAGAGTCGCCACCGACTTTTATTTTATCCAAACAAATTCGGAAAGGCAAAAAGAAACAGAAAAAAACCTTTTTAAAGAAATCTAAGTTCGGGGGGTAATTTATGCAAAGGGAAGGTGTAAGGCACCCTTTGCATCCATGGTTTTCCATGGGCTCTTAATTGCTTTGCTTGCTCGTTTGTTTAGAAAATGTAGATGAAAGAGATAGGGACTTTAGCTTGTGAATAAGCGTTGCCCTTTTGAAAAATTATGAGAAAGAATATAATAAAAAGGTTTGAGCATTGCAAGGCAATTAAGAGCCCATGGAAAACCATGGATGCAAAGGGTGCCTTACACCTTCCCTTTGCATAAATTACCCCCCGAACTTAGATTTCTTTAAAAAGGTTTTTTTCTGTTTCTTTTTGCCTTTCCGAATTTGTTTGGATAAAATAAAAGTCGGTGGCGACTCTTGCTTACCGCGACATTTCGATTATTAAAAAGTCAGTTCACCGTATTACAGAACTGGCGACTCTGCTGGGGATTTTTCGATTAAGAGGGGTTACCTTAAAAGTTTAGGATTCACTTAAATGTTTTCTATTGTTTGTTTTGCTTGCTTTACTTTTGCAGGGCTGTTTTGGGTATTCTGTTGTGTGAAAGATCCTAACCCGGATCTGAGTACCTTAGGTATGTGGCATGAGATCAGGGAGACTGTACGACATGTATCGTTATGGTTGAACTGGTGGCCACCGTTAGTGTGACACTTTGGTTTGTCCTGATGGCCCTTGAATTTGATCGAGGAGACATTTGGCTACCGCGTGGTGTCATGAGCACTAATTCGCCCTTAGAACCTTAGTCGAACTTGACTTTGGCTTATAAGAAGTAGCGAGATGGCTGGCTTTGGATTCCTGACTAAAGCCGGTTGATACTCGATGCTACACTCATTGAGATTAGACTCAAGGGATGTTTTTGGCTGGCCGATTGTGCGCTATGTTGAGACAATGCCCACGAGAAAGATCAAGGATATGAGCACCATAGAACCTGGTTACTTTTAAGACAGGTTGAACCAACTAGACTTCAGTGGGGAGGGTACTTACCTACGGACTTCACGCGAGCCTTTAAACCTAAGGACACTTGTGTGACTCGTCTGTGTTTGCTACTAACCTTTGTTTTCTTGCAGGTTTTGTTAAAAGACTTGTTTGCCCTCACTATTCTATGTTGTGCCTAATGAGGCGCATTCACATAACATACTAACTGTTGCTTCCTTGCAGGTTTTGTTAAAGGACGGGTTTACCCTTACTATCTCACACTATGTCTAATGAACTGCATTCGCATAACATCATGACATCATGACATCATTAACTAACCCTTTCAAGGATCTTAGGAATTTAGGAAGCACAATTTCAGGTGCCTTTATCAAGGACTGAATTCCTATCTAGGGGCAAGAGGATTTATTTTCCTCTGGCCACGTACCTTCCAATTCAAAGACACCGCACCTATCAAAGGGCAAGAGGATTTACTTCCCTCTTGCTATGTATCTTCAAATTCAAAAGTGTCCCGAATCAGAGGCGATGACCCACTCGATATGGTGAGCTCGACTCTCAAAGAAGGATGTTCAAAAACGAAATTCAGAATTCTTCAAACAAAGATGCAACCAAATCATTTTCTAAAGTTGCTAACTAAATTCCTAAAGATCCTTGAAAGTATTGCATTTGTATTCATGACATCGCATATTCCTAACCTTGTTTTCAGGTTCCGCCTCGACAATCATTCCTCTCAGATATAATCGAGCTGGAGATTCATTCTGACAAGCCCTTTTTACATTCCAAAACTTCGTCAAAATAACTCATCGACTCTAACAAGCAAGCATTCTCTATCAGATATGGTCTAATATATGATCCGTTCCGGTATCTTCAGTCAGATATGGTCTAATGTATGACTCGTTCTGACATTCCAACAGATATGGTCTAATATATGACTCGTTCTGCCATTCCTCAACAGATATAGTCCAATGTAGGACTCGTTCTGACATTCTAACAGATATGGTCTACTGAATGACTCGTTCTGACATTCCTCTTCAGATATGGTCTAATGCATGGCTCGTTCTGATTGTTCTCCTTCAGATATGGTTTAATGAATAACTCGTTCTGATTTCCCACTTCCAGATATGGTCTAATGTATGACCCGTTCTGGCATTCCTCTTCAGATATGGTTTAATGAATAACTCGTTCTGATGTCCTATGTCAGATACATTCCGGAAGCTCGAATCCCGGATACTCTGAATCTCTACACCAGTTCCACAACAACGAAGAAAGCCAGACGTACCCAAGCATCAATTCACCGAGATCAATATGTCATTGGTTCAAGCATTACAACATCTATTGAAGATCGAATTGATTACTCTGAGGGACCCTCCTAAAAATGCTAACACCTCCACTCCTGACTATAAACTCAACGCGAGGTGCGCGTACCATTCCAACAGTCCCGGACATTACAAAAACAATTGCTGGACATTGAAGAATAAGATTCAAGATCTGATCAATGATGGAGAAATCTAATTCACCCCTCTTGAGACTCCTGTGGTGATCGCCGCTCTTATGCCTAGTCATGACAAGACTGATTGAGATCTAGACGGACGAACTATTGGATCATTAGATCTACTTTCATGTGCAATTTCTATTCTGTTTGTTTAAACATTTGACTCATGATAGACATTATCTGTTTTAATAATCATCATCAGTGCATTGCATATGTTTGTCTTGAATAAATTATTTCGTTATCACTCATTTTTAATTATGTCTTTATTCCGCATATGTTTTTGTGATATTCAACTCCTGCTAAGCTGTAAGCCTTCGGAGGGAGGATGACGAGAACGATACCGCAACCTCATACAGTATGCTTTTGAACGGACTATGCTGACGATGTACAAGCATTGTTTCAATTCCTAAACAGTGGAGATATAAGGATGTTAATCCCTCGTCAACCCCTTTGAGCCTAAGAAGTAGAAGTTTCTTTCTTGTACTAATTAAAACCCTTGATCATAACCTGGGGCAGGGTAGTTCTCAGTTAATTTGGCTGTGCATTCTATTTTAAGAGAATCGTTCAGTACACCTTTCAACAAGGGTTTCAATCACATCGTCATCCGCACACATCAAAGAAGTGTTGGAGATGTCAATCAAAAGCCAATGATGGTTCATCAATCATTAAGCAAGGCAGTCAATATCTTTCAAAAAAAAAAATGAAAAAACATATATACAATGAAAAGCCTGCTAAGTCAAAAATCAAAAAGATGACTTATGCAAAAATCAAGGCATCCCGCTGACTGTAATCTCAAAATAGACAGTTCAGGCAAAAGTTAGGGATATCAAAATAAAAAATGAAAAAAGAAGTCAATAAATTCCTGAACAACACGATGTTATGACTACTAAAAGGAAGAAGTGACTGCCATCTCAAAAATTCTCTCTGCTTACGAACCATCATCGTTATCAAAAGCGCAAATCCAAAAGTCTCTTGGAACCTGAATGCATAAGTTGAATTGACTGAGCTTAGGACTGAAGATCATCACGAAGAGGGGTGGGTACAATCAAATTTTGAGCCATTATCCTTTGTTTCTTAAAACCGTGAACCAAGCCACGTTACAACCCTTGAAAGTCCTAATTGAAGCATGGTTAGTTCGAAAGCATACTGTCACCAAAAAGGTATCCCGACTCCTTAAGGTTTACTACAAATGTTAAGTTGATATCCTGTTTTTTACAAACATCATGTTTTATAAATATCATGATTTTACATCTCCAGTTTTAATGTTTTTCAAAAACTCAAGACAGACGTATACATTGCATCCCATGAATTCATTATTAAACATATTATGCTACATAATTTCAAATGTTAGCATCAGAATAAATTTGCACAGGGTATGGCTAATGACTGAAAGTTATCCCGACAAACAAAGATTACACCAAAGAAGCAATGTCTCCTACGTATACAAGGGACATGGCACGTTTTGCCCAATCAATCTGGGGCAATCAAGTCAAGATTCCAAGAATCTCTCAAATAACAAATAGTCAAAGGCATATATCCCAAGTGGGTTTCAAATTATTCCCACGATCAATCTGGGGCAATCAAGTCAAGATTCCGAGAATCTCTCATGGATGCTCGAACAATCAGGGGCATGCATCCAAGTATATCTAAAAGCTACTCCCCAATCAACGTGAGACATTGTCACGAGCCTATGATTACTGGGGGCATATCGCCCATATTGAACATCTCATAAAGTCCTCGCGAGGCGAATCTTTCCAAAGTTCCTGCTAACTGGGGCAAATCTATGCAAGTCCAGTTTGACATCTTGATCAATACTCAGTGGTGTGTCCTAATCAATACAAATCCAGGAATGGTAGTTACTATAATACTGGGGGCAATGTTCAAGGCATCCATGCCTTCCCACAACTCTGGCTTCACAAGATCATATCCCCACAGAGTAATCATTAAGAAGATATCTTCAAACATACTCGTCCAACAAAAGACATAGCTCCTCAACAGAGTTTACCTCTTCAACATTGCCGGTTCCCCGACACATTCCTCTTCTCCAATATGGATTACTAATACTTTTTGTCCTCAATCAGGGAATATCAAGTTACTGATCATCCCCAAGCAGAAATTATAAATCCCCAGCTGAGCATCTTCAAGACGAAATCAAACATCAGAAACACAAAGACCTGGAGATCTATTTTCTCGACGAAGATAACATAAATCATACTCGCATACCACATGACACAAACATACATCGCATACATCACTGCATAACAAATCCATAACATACAAAGTTTCTCATTTATTTTGAGATACTCATTACATAAACACATGCATCATGACATAAGAAAACTAACCTCTACTTTTCAGGATACTACTACCTCTATATCCAGAGTTAAGTCGACACCTTTGACGGTTCCTTAACAACCCACTTCAGAGTTAAGTCGACACCTTTGACGGTTCCTTAACAACCTTTCAGAATTAAGTCGATACCTTTGACGGTTCCTTAATGATCTATCTCCAGAGTTAAGTCGACACCTTTGACGGTTCCTTAACAACCTTTCAGAATTAAGTCGATACCTTTGACGGTTCCTTAATGATCTATCTCCAGAGTTAAGTCGACACCTTTGACGGTTCCTTAACAACCTTTCAGAATTAAGTCGATACCTCAGACGGTTCCTTAATAATCCATTTCAAAGTTAAGTCGACACCTTTGACGGTTCCTTAACGACCTTTCAGAATTAAGTCGATACCTTTGATGGTTCCTTAATGACATGCTTCGAATTTAAGTCGATACCTTTGACGGTTCCTTAAATAATCCAATTCAGGCTTGAGTCGATACCTCAGACGGTTCCTCAACATTCAAAAACTAAAAACAGAAGCTTCGCAACAATCAATACTCCAACAACTTCGATGGCATCTTTAAGCCCATCTCCGACAAAAGTCCCTACTTCAGCTAGGGCAAATTTCTGAGTATTCTAGTGTTCAATCATCTTCCACCTTCAGATACCGACTGGTGCACAAACCACTCTACATCTTCAGGTTTAAGATAATTGAACAGGGGCAGCTGTCATACCCCAAAATTTGCCCTCACATATTTTTACAAACGCCATTTTATTTCAACTAAAATGAGTTGGCACAAGTGGTAAGAATTTGAGCGTGAAATGTACAAAAGCGCGAGGTCCTGTGTTCAAATCCCCACTACTGACGTTTTTATTTGTTACTAATTTAATTGCCGTTTTAAATTACTTTTTCTTAAAATCACAAAAAATCTGTTTTTTATAATTTATAATTAATTTTCATAGTTTTTTCACTCTTTCATAAAAAATAAAAAGATTTTAAATTCTACACCTTTTTTATATTGTAGGTTAGTTTTTTTTTTTTTAAGTATAATCATAAAAAACTCAATTAAGATAATTTCTTTTGTTTGGGCTTTTGGTTAGTTTTAATAAATTATGGTCCATTAGGGTTAACCTAATTTGGTATATTATAAATAGGAACAAAACCCTGTAGGGAGGGGGATCCTGATTTCCACGTACATGCTAATCCTTATTCTCATTCTCAATCACCCTCACCGTAAAAAAGGCTTAAAACCCATTCACGTTGATATTCTTTGTTAACTTTCAACATTACCATCAGCTCTGCGTAACAGAATCAACTCCTCCCACATACACGTACAAAAACGCTACAGGGGCCATTCTTTTTACACAACGGTCACCCTTTAATTCTGAATATAAATCAGTTTTTCCAAATATGCTTTTACTAATTGACTCATAATTCAGTATGATTGGTATAAGGTTTCTTGCAGAAAAAAAACGATTGGAAAAGGAAAGGAACAGATCGAGAAGACATGTTCGCCGTCGCTCACTCCGGTTGAACCGCGCATCCGCAAGCGGCATCGTCACTCAACGCTTCAGCAATTGATTCCTCCGACAATATGCAAATCATCAACTCAGAACTAACCTACCAAAACGCTCAGAGCCACCATCACCATACCCTTACGGTTTGTTCGTGTGTCTTTGAATTCAATTATATCCATACATACGTCTTAAACGAATTTTGCATCTATATTTGTGTTTGTATCGGTGATTGCATGATATCTGGACGTTTAATTTGATTTTGGTTGAGGTATGAACGCTCTGCCATGTTTAGGGTTCATAGCCACGATTTTGGGGATCCCGATTCTAGCGAGCTTCGGACCAAATTAATGATTCCCGTGGGTTCGCAAGGTTGTATGCCTTTGATCTATGCTGTTATTTGGTGTTTTGTGATGCTCGTTTGCAGGTTTTGAGGAGCAAGGTCTACGGCCACGATGCTAAACCGTTGCTATAGGTAGCTGTGTTTCCAGAATCCCGTTGGAGAAGATGACGGGACCTGGGCGCGAATTCTGCAATTAATTTTTTTTTAACATTAATTATTTTTATATATTATTTGTTGGTTTGATTATATAAACAGCAAACTGAAGATGGTTTAGTGGTGGAAGGGAACGCGTGATCTCTGTGCATGAAGGGGCAGGTTCGATACCTGTCTCCACTTATTTTTGATTAAATTAGCCTGTTCCAGATTCCATGCGCGCGATGCATACGAGACTACGATATAGCCTCATTCTCAGCCACCAGATTTCCTTTCAAGATTAATCCAAGGGACCAAAAGGTGCAAGACCACCATGCGCCTTTACGAATCGTCCACACCTGAATATTCATGCTAAGTTCCAATTTATTTTATATTTTATTACATAAATTGATTTTTTAATTTGTTTTCTTTTATTCTTTTTATCTGTTTAATAAAATTCTTTCAACTAAATTTCTTTTAATCTTATTGTTTACATAAGAAAACATTCATAACTTTTATTTTATAATTTATTAATTAATTTGTTTTAATTATTAGTAATAATTTTATTTGATTCGAAATTTAAATTAACTTAATTGTTTAATCATTTATTTAATTATAAACGGTTTTATTAATTGATATCAGGTTTAAGTAATTTAATCAAAATTTTGTTTTTTGCCGATTTAATTAATTAGGTCGAAGACCAATAATTAATTGATCCGATTTTCAATCCTATTTAATTCATACCCTAATCAGGGTTTACGAAGATCATGCATACACTGAAGATATTTCTTTGTGCCTTTCATGCCTTTTTCAGGGTTACCAACAGGGTTTCTCCCGATAACGCGCCACGTCAAATTCAAAAGCTAAGTTTTAGTCTTTAATTATTTAAATATTTTCCTGCCTTTTATTTAATTAGGATTTATTTTTAATGACAATGAACTGCCTATACACTCACGCCTTGATGTTTCTTCTTTCAGTTCTCAATGGTCAGAGTTAATGCTTCAGGCAAACCTTTTGCCCACCAACCCTGTCAGGGCAAATGCCAAGCTAAGTATTCTTCACTCATTTACTTTTAACTTCTTTATTTTTGTTTTATGGTTAATAGAATTCGCCTTCGAATCTGATAATGCACTCACTATATGTTTTCTGTCTTGTCTCTTTCCTTTTCAGGGTTTATCAATTGCCAAAGCTACGTTGTTGGTAACCTAAACCTCATTTTATTTTATGCCTGTTATTATTATTACTTGTGTCAAACCCTGATAAGGGATCCGCTGGTTACAATTTCCCGCCCCCTTTATTGCTTTATATTATTGTGTGGTTAGTAATCTTAGGGAGTGCAAGCCTTAAACTGACCTAGAATAACTAAATACAAGATAAATAACTGAATTGAATCACATGATTGGTGCACACACGCACGCTTTTGGGTAACCTCTCTGTTGCCTTGTTGCCTTGTTGCCTGTTGCCTTTGTATTTTTGCAGAATAAGCCGTGTCCCTCGAATTCGAAGATACCTCAGCCATGTTGCCTCGAATAAAGGTTATGAGACCCTAAAAATGATGCTGCCTTCGATACACTAACATGACCTCGACCCTCGGATGTTGCCTACGGAAAAAGGCTGAGGTATCTTCTGGCTGCCTACGAAATGGCTTATTCTGATCCTTGCCTTAGACTACCTGCCCTTCTATGGCATGGGACAGTCTTATGGTAAAGGATGCTTCGACGACCCTTCAACCTCCAAACGAAAGGCTTCCTGCCCTCTTATGGCAAGGATAGACCCTTTCATTCTGAAAGGCTAAAAAGAGACCTATCATCTGAGTTTAAGGTAATTGCCCCTAATTGCCTTGCAATGCTCAAACCTTTTTATTATATTCTTTCTCATAATTTTTCAAAAGGGCAACGCTTATTCACAAGCTAAAGTCCCTATCTCTTTCATCTACATTTTCTAAACAAACGAGCAAGCAAAGCAATTAAGAGCCCATGGAAAACCATGGATGCAAAGGGTGCCTTACACCTTCCCTTTGCATAAATTACCCCCCGAACTTAGATTTCTTTAAAAAGGTTTTTTTCTGTTTCTTTTTGCCTTTCCGAATTTGTTTGGATAAAATAAAAGTCGGTGGCGACTCTTGCTTACCGCGACATTTCGATTATTAAAAAGTCAGTTCACCGTATTACAGCAAGAAAAGAAACTTTTATTGATATTGCCTTGAATTGGCGAGTGTACAAAAATGCGAGAAAAGAAAATGACAAATAGAAATGATATTAATACTGTCGTTGCTCATTTGTTATCGAGGGTCCCAGTAATCCTTTGACCTTAGAAGTAGATGGTTGCACGAATCCTTATCCTTCGTAGTTTGGCTTTGGCTTATAGCTGGTAATCCTGCCTTTGCTAGGCGTAATACTTCTTGACCGCATCAGAGTTGATTGGGTGCGGTAGCTCATCCCCATCCATTATAGTGAGGACTAATGCTCCTCATGAGAACACAATTTTTACAATATATGGACCTTCGTAGTTAGGTGTCCATTTTCCGCAGGCGTCAAGTCGAGGTAGTAGAATTTTCTTGAGGATAATATCACCTTCTTTGTAAGTTCGAGGACGGACCTTTTTATCGAACGCCTTTTTCATCCTTTTCTGATAGAGTTGCCCGTGGCACAAAGCCGACAGTCGCTTTTCTTCAACGAGATTAAGCTGATCAAAACGAGTTTTTACCCATTCTGATTCTTCTAACTTTGTGTCAGCCAGGACCCTTAATGAAGGAATCTCCACTTCGATAGGGAGCACTGCTTCCATACCGTAAACCAAGGAGAATGGTGTTGCTCCTGTAGATGTACGCACCGAGGTTCTGTAACCGTGTAGGGCGAAGGGAAGCATTTCGTGTCAATCCTTGTATGTTTTCACCATCTTTTGTATTATCTTTTTGATATTCTTATTTGCAGCCTTGACAGCGCCATTCATCTTAGGCCTGTATGGTGAAGAATTGTGGTGTTCGATTTTGAACTCCTCGCATAGCTCCCTCATCATATTGTTGTTTAGATTCGACCCATTGTCAGTGATAATCCTATTTGGAACCCCATACTGACATATGATGTTATGCTTGATGAACCAGGTGACCACTTGTCTCGTCACGTTAGTGTAGGAAGCAGCTTCAACCCATTTGGTGAAATAATCTATGGCCACCAATATGAATCGGTGTCCATTAGAAGCTCTCGGCTCGATCATCCCTATCATGTCAATCCCCCACATTGCAAATGGCCACGGTGAACTCAGAACGTTCAGCGGATTTGGCGGTACATGTACTTTGTCAGCGTATATTTGGCATTTGTGACATGTTCTTGCATATTGGAAACAGTCCGCTTCCATTGTTAACCAGTAATACCCTGCTCGTAGTATTTTTCTCGCCATTGAGTGTCCATTTGCATGAGTTCCGAAGGTTCCTTCGTGTACTTCTCTGATAATCTCCTTGGCCTCGTTTTTATCCACACACCTTAGTAACACCGAGTCGTAATTTCGTTTGTATAGGATATTTCCGCTCAGGAAGAACTTAGCTGCCAATCTCCTTAACGTCTTTTTGTCAATCGCAGATGCGTTCTCCGAGTATTCTTGTTTTTCCAGGTACCTTTTGATATCGTGATACCATGGTTTGTCATCAGACTGCTCCTCAATTGTAAGACAACAGGCAGGCTCATCAAAGTGTCTAACCGTTATCCGTGGTTCATGGTTTGGCCAGGTCACCTTGAACATAGAGGAAAGTGTTGCCAACGCATCAGCCATTTTATTTTCTTCCCTTGGGATATGAGTAAAAGTGATTGTCTCAAACTCAGCCATTAACTCCAGTATCAGGTCTCGATATGGGATTAGCTTTGCATCTCGAGTATCCCATTCTTTATTAACTTGGTGGATTACCAGTGCTGAATCCCCATACACCTCTAGTAGTTTAATTCTTAGATCGATTGCAGCTTCTAACCCCAATATGCATGCTTCGTATTCTGCAATATTGTTGGTGCAGTCAAAGCATAGCCTTGTAGTGAAGGGTAAGTGCCGATTTTCGGGAGACGTCAAGACTGCCCCTATACCATGTCCTAGTGCATTTGAAGCACCGTCGAACATAAGTGTCCATATTGCCCCTGGTTCAGGTCCTTCGTCGGGTCCTGGTATTTCGTAATCCCTTATCACCATAATGTCTTCATCAGGAAAGTCGAACTTCATGGACTGGTATTCTTCGAGGGGTTGGTGAGCAAGATGTTCTGCCAGTACACTCCCTTTTATCGCCTTTTGAGTGACGTATTGTATGTCATATTCTGACAGTAACATCTGCCATCTTGCGATTCTACCCGTGAAAGCCTGTTTTTCGAACACGTATTTCAAAGGATCCATCCTCGATATCAGCCATGTGGAATGGTTCAGCATATATTGCCTTAGACGTTTGGAGGCTCATGCTAGGGCACAACATGTCTTTTCCAATGGTGAATACCGAGATTCGCAATCCGTAAATTTCTTGCTAAGATAGTAAATAGCGTGTACTTTTTTGCCTGTTTCATCCTGTTGCCCCAGTACACACCCCATAGACCTTTCGAGAACTGTGAGGTACATGATCAGTGGTCTCCCTGGTACGGGAGGTAGGAGTATCGGTGGTTCTTGCAAGTAACTCTTTATAGTTTCGAATGCTACTTGACAATCGTCATTCCACTTGATAGGTTGATCTTTCCTGAGCAGCTTGAATATAGGTTCACACGTGGCTGTTAGGTGTGAAATAAACCTTGAGATGTAATTCAATCGACCCAAGAATCCCCGAACCTTTTTTTATGTCCTTGGAACAGGCATTGCTTGTATATCCTTCACCTTGTCGGGATCTACCTCTATGCCTCGTTGGCTCACAATGAATCCCAACAGCTTTCCTGACCTCACACCAAATGTACACTTGTTCGGGTTTAACCTCAGCTTAAACTTCTTTAAGCGCTCGAACAACTTCTGTAGGTGTGTGATATGTTCTTCTTCTGTGCAAGACTTGGCAATCATGTCGTCTACATGCACTTCGACCTCCTTGTGAATTATGTCATGGAACAGTGTGACTATGGCTCTTTGGTATGTTGCCCCTACATTTCGCAACCCAAAAGGCATTACCTTGTAGCAGAAGGTGCCCCAGGATGTCATGAAGGTTGTCTTCTCCATGTCCTCGGGAGCCATTTTTATTTGATTATACCTGGAGAACCCATCCATGAAGGAGAAAATCGAAGCTTGTGCTGTATTATCCACCAAGACATCTATGTGTGGTAGTGGAAAGTCGTCTTTCGGAATTGCTTTATTTAGATCCCTGTAATTCACACACATGCGTACCTTCCCGTCTTTCTTAGGAACTGGCACTATGTTGGCAATCCATGGTGGATAGTCAACAACAGCAAGAAACCTGGCGTCGAACTGTTTGAGCACCTCTTCTCTGATTTTATTATCCATATCCGGTCGAACCCTTCTGCGCTTTTGTCTGACCGGTGCACACCCTTCTTTGAGCGGTAACCTATGCACGACGATATATGTATCCAACCCCGGCATGTCACGGTATGACCAAGCAAATATTTCCGCATTCTCGTGTAGGAGCTTGATTAGCGTCGCTTTCACGTCCTCGTTTAGCGTTGCCCCAATCTTGATTTCCTTGGGTTCTTTGTCTGTTCCCAAGTTTATGATTTCAATGGTCTCCTGAGGAGGGAGCATGCTTTTGGATTCCTTGTCCATTAACCTTGACAACTCTTCTGGAAGTTCATCGTCTTCCTCATCCCTTTCTTCGGACTGATTAGCGAGAGCCTCGAGTTTATATAGAGTTTCAACAGTATTGTCATCGGTAGTTGTAATACGGTGAACTGACTTTTAAGAAATGTTGCGGATAGCAAGAGTCGCCACCGACTTTTATTTTATCCAATAAGAAAGGCTAAAAGAACAGAAAAAACCTTTTAAAAAGAAAACTGAGTTCGGGGGGTAAGTTATACAAAGGGAAGGTGTAAGGCACCCTCTGCACCATGGTTATCCATGGGCTCTTAATTGCTTAGCTCACTTGTTTTCAAAATGTTTGAATTGTTTGAAAAGTAGGGTGTAAATAGAAAAACTTTGAAGAAGAACTTTAGCTTGTAAATAAGTGTAGTCTTTTTGAATTTGATTTTGAAGAAGTGGGAAAAAGATTTTAAATTTAGAGCAAGCAATTAGTAGCAACTACCCTAAGTTTTGAAATTTGTTCTTTTAGCTTTTCAGGGCGAAAGGGTCTATCCATACCATAAGAGGGCAGGAAGCCTTTCAATTGGATGTTTAAGGGTCATAGAGAATAATCGTTCGCCACAAGACTGTCCCATGCCATAAAGAGGCAGGTAGTATAAGGGAAGGATATAATAGTCATTTTATCTTTTTAGGCATCATGCGAGGATACCTTAGCAATTGGGACAAATATTCTTTATAAGGCAACCTCGAGGGAGTTTCAATAACTTTGAAGGTAACAAGCAACATTGCTTTAGGTATCCTTGTAATTGAGGGTCTTGACTATTTAGTATACTTAGAGGCAACAAGGCAACAAGGCAACAGTATAAAGCAACAAGGCAACCAGAGGGATTACCCTAAAGGTGGGTGTGTGCAGCAATCACGTGGTTCAGTTCGAATATTTAATCTTGTATGGTTAGTGATCTAACGTTTGATTGATGATCTTGCACTCCCTAATTTACTAACCACGCAATTAAAATCATACGAAAATTAAAGGCGGAAAGATAAATGTCCTACGCTATTACAATAAACACCTGCGGGGAAGGGGAATGAAAGCAAAAAATAAGAGGGAATAATAATTAGTTTAATCATCTTGATCTTGAGTGTAACACCCCAAATCTACCCCTCAAATAATAAGAGAAATCAGAGTATAAAACATCGAAACAAGCAACTAATTTGAGGCGTCACATATTCGACTTAAACACAACCACAATTCATGCTCATAGTATATGGATACATAACACTTATATCATAGGAAACTCATAATTCATCAAACATTTAAATCCAAACAACTCCATAATATTGCAGCGGAATCCAGATAACAACACATATCTAAATCAACATATATTCTTGCCAACATGGCACAATGTGTCCAAAACGTCTCCACAAGGCATAACATTAAAATTCAAGAAAAGATAATCAACATAAGATAATACACAAGCAAGTATCGCAAACATTCCCCCCGAGTGCTACGTATCAGAGCATTGACACAACGACTCGAGCTATAAGGTACACGGCTACTCCACGTCGTTACCTGCACGTTACCAACAGAGGGTAACATTCAAACATAAGGGGTGAGATATCATTCATTATAAAGAAGCGTATGATAACATTCCAAGCAAGAGAAAAGATCATACATTGGTCACCACCTCTCATCACAATACTCAATACAACGATTCACATCACATAATCAAATAAGAAACAGCAACAATGTCATCAATTCAACTATGACAATAAATACAATTCGCAAGTATAATTCCATGCAATCGCAACAAACATCTCATCATCAAGTCACCACATCATAATCAAGTAATACTCGAATGCAATTCACATGTGACTCGACTTATGCAAATGCATGTGGTACCATTTGGAGTGAAACTCCCACGTCTCAAGATTTGCCATTGGGCACACCGTCGCTATTTGCCATTAAGGCCACCGTCGCTTTTTACCATTAAGGCCACCGTCTCTTTATGCAATGGATGTGACTCAATAAATGCAACATCCATACAAACACGACATTCACAATACATCACAAATAGCGACTAAACATCATTACTTTTATAGTAATTCGCCACTTCACAATCACGTCGCTACGTTGCATCATCATACAACATCACACCACTTCACCACACAAATCATAACATCAAACAAATATATTTAAATAAAACTTCAAAAAGGTTTATAAGGATTCTTAAATCATATTCATTAGAAAGATCTCAATTATAGCTACACATAGGTTCAAACGGCACTCATAAACGAGTTACGGATCAAAAGATATGGCTTTTACAAAAATCTGCCAAAAATAGAAACCAGTAGGTCGACGCAAAAGGATCTTCAGGTCGACGCAAATATGTTGTTGTCCCCCTCGGGTATGCGCTCGCCGAACGATGAGTCGACGCAAAGGATGCTATAGGTCGACACATAGAATCTACAGGTCGACGCATGCTGAAGAAAAGTGGATTTTCTGCTGTTTTAAGCTGCTCAGGTCGACTCATACCTCTGTGTAGGTCGACCTATGCTGCGTAAAACTCAGGAAATCACCATTTTTCTTCCCTAATCCCATCATATAACACCCATTAACCCACACATGATTTATACATCAATGAAAGCAATTTACCACACATGTAAAGGCTCCTAAACTTATTTCTACTCATGGGTTTCCATACAAACATCATCAATCATACTTAAATTCACAATTTCTCAGAAACATAGCATGAACCCTAACAATTTCTATTCAATTTCTCACACAATCATGGATAGCAACATACAATCAAAACCCCACCCAAAACATCATCATACATCCATTTAGCATGAAAGAATCCCACCCTTACCTTAGGTTTTGGATTGAAGCCAACTCTATCTTCAACCTTGAGATTCTCCTCTTCTCTCCTCTCTTCTCTTCTTTCACCAAAAACCCCAAATGAACTTCTAATTTCTATTTCCTCTAAAACCCTTGTTTTTAGTTAAACCCTTACTATCTTAAATTACTAATGGGCTCTAACTAACACCCCTCACTTACTAATACCAACTTAGGCCCAATAATCAACAACACTTACTATCTTATATTATTTACTAATAATTCCCAAATAAAACAACATAAAATCAATTAAGCATATAATTAACACATATTTCACAATTAATTCACATAACTCACATAACTCACATAAATAAATAATTAAAGAAAAACGGTCGTTACAACTCTCCCCCACTTAGAATATTTTCGTCCTCGAAAATTACCTCAATCGAATAACTCAGGATACGACTCGCGCAGCTTGTTCTCCAATTCCCACGTCATACTTTCACCGGTAGTTCCCGACCAAACCACCTTCACCAAAGCAATCTCTTTTCCTCTAAGCGCCTTCATTTCGCGATCCTCAATTCTTATCGGCATAGTCTCCACCGTGAGATTATCCTGCACTTGTACATCATCCATATGAATCACATGCGAAGGATCAGAAATATACTTCCGAAGTTGCGACACGTGAAACACATCATGCAAATTCGAAAGATTAGGCGGTAAAGCTTTGTCTCAAAGGGTACGCATAAAGAGTACGCATAATTCAGCGCTCAGAAGCTTTGTCTCAAAGGGTTCAGCATGCAACATCAGAACATGGTCTGGCAAGACATCAGAAGATGGTCGAAGCAGAATCAGAACATGGGTCTATGGAAGCATCAGAAGAACAAGAGAACAGAAGCACTGAAGTTCTGATGGTATCACGCTCAGAAGCACTTCAAGGTCAGAAGATCAGAAGATGCTATGCACCAAGCTGTTTGACTCTGATGATATTCAAACGTTGTATTCACAAACATCAGATCAGAAGAAAGTACAAGTGGCAAGCTACGCTGACTGACAAAAGGAACGTTAAAAGCTACTAAAGGCTACGTCAGTAGACACAGCGTGAACAAGGCTCGAGGTAGTTGACAAAAGCGTATAACATTAAATGCGATGCTGTACGGAACACGCAAAGCATTAAATGCACTCAACGGTCATCTTCTCCAACGCCTATAAATATGAAGTTCTGATGAGAAGCAAGGTTAACAATTCTGCACCAAAACAACTCATATTAAACTTGCTGAAACGCTGTTCAAATTCAAAGCTCAGAATCTTCATCTTCATCAAAGCTCACTACATTGCTGTTGTAATATATTAGTGAGATTAAGCTTAAACGTTAAGAGAAATATCACAGTTTGTGATTATCGCTTTTAAGAAGCAATTGTAATACTCTTAGAATTGATTACATTAAGTTGTAAGGAACTAGAGTGATCGTGTGGATCAGAATACTCTAGGAAGTCTTAGAGGTTATCTAAGCAGGTTGTAACTAGAGTGATCGTGTGGATCAGTATACTCTAGAAAAGTCTTAGAGGGTATCTAAGCAGTTGTTCCTGGAGTGATCAGTGTGTGATCAGAAGACTCTGGAAGACTTAGTTGCTGACTAAGTGGAAAACCATTGTAATCCGTGCGATTAGTGGATTAAATCCTCAGTTGAGGTAAATCATCTCTGCGGGGGTGGACTGGAGTAGTTTAGTTAACAACGAACCAGGATAAAAATAACTGTGCAATTTATTTTTATCTGTCAAGTTTTTAAAGCTACACTTATTCAAACCCCCCCCCCCTTTCTAAGTGTTTTTCTATCCTTCAATTGGTATCAGAGCGCCGGTTCTAAGGTGCAAGCACTTAACCGTGTTTAGAAAAGATTCAGGAAGAGAAAAACGCTTCAGTAAAAGATGGTTGATGAAAGTGAAAAATCTACACCTGCATCTACATCTGGCTCTGCTGAGCAATACAACGGTAACAATGGTTATACTAGACCGCCGGTATTTGATGGTGAAAACTTTGAATACTGGAAAGATAAACTGGAAAGTTACTTTCTTGGTCTAGATGGTGATCTATGGGATCTTCTGATGGATGGTTACAAATATCCAGTAAATGCCAGAGGCGTAAAGCTGACAAGGCAAGAAATGAATGATGATCAGAAGAAGCTTTTCAGGAATCATCATAAATGCAGAACTGTTTTGCTGAATGCTATCTCTCATGCTGAGTATGAGAAGATATCTAACAGGGAAACGGCCTATGACATATATGAGTCCTTGAAAATGACTCATGAAGGAAATGCTCAAGTCAAGGAGACTAAAGCTCTAGCTTTAATCCAGAAGTATGAAGCCTTCAAGATGGAGGATGATGAAGACATTGAAAAGATGTTTTCAAGATTTCAAACTCTTACCGCTGGATTGAGAGTTCTTGACAAGGGATACACCAAGGCTGATCACGTAAAGAAGATCATCAGAAGCTTACCCAGAAGATGGGGTCCTATGGTGACTGCATTCAAAATTGCAAAGAATCTGAATGAAGTTTCTCTGGAAGAGCTTATCAGTGCCTTGAGGAGTCATGAAATAGAGCTGGACGCAAATGAGCCTCAAAAGAAAGGTAAGTCTATTGCATTAAAATCCAATATCAAGAAATGCACTAACGCTTTTCAGGCTAGAGAAGAAGATCCTGAAGAATCAGAATCTGAAGAAGAAGATGAACTGTCCCTGATCTCCAGAAGGCTAAATCAACTCTGGAAGACCAAGCAAAGGAAGTTCAGAGGCTTCAGAAGTTCAAAGAAATTTGAACGTGGAGAATCTTCTAATGACAGAAGATTTGACAAGAAGAAGGTCATGTGCTATGAATGCAATGAGCCTGGACACTTCAAGAATGAATGTCCAAATCTTCAGAAGGAAAATCCCAAGAAGAAGTTTCATAAGAAGAAAGGTCTTATGGCAACCTGGGATGAGTCAGAAGATGATTCAGACTCTGAAGATGAGCAGGCCAACTGTGCGCTGATGGCGACAGAAGATGACGGATCAGAATCTACATCAGAATCAGATTCTGAAGAGGTATTTTCTGAACTCACTAGAGAAGAGTTAGTTTCCGGTCTAACTGAACTTCTGGAACTCAAGTCTCAGATTAGTCTCAAATACAAAAAGCTGAAAAAGCTATTTGAATTTGAAACAAAGAAGCTTGAGTTGGAGAATTCTGAATTAAAAGAAAAACTTTTAAAATTATCCAATAATGTTGGATCTCCTTCTGATTCAGAAAAATCCACTCCTAGTCTAAACCATATTCTGAAAGAATATGATTTAAGTTTCAGGAAGTTCTTATCTAGAAGTATTGGCAGAAGTCAGCTAGCTTCTATGATATATGTTGTGTCTGGAAACAAAAGAGTCGGCATTGGTTTTGAGGGTGAAACCCCATACAAACTTGAACCTGTTGATGAAATGAAACTCACATACAAGCCATTGTATGATCAGTTCAAGTATGGCCACTCCCATGATATTAGGCACACTTCACATGCTCAAAGTTTTCACATAACACACACCAAAAGGCATGTGACACAACCTAGGAAATATCATGAAACTCACATTAAAAATTATCATGCTGTTCCTCCTATTGCTTACAATGTTAAACCCAAGTTCAATCAGAACTTGAGAAAATCTAACAAGAAAGGACCCAAGAAAATGTGGGTACCTAAGGATAAGATTATTCCTATTGCAGATATCCTTGACTGCAAAAAGGACAAAGCACAACATGTCATGGTACCTGGACTCTGGATGCTCTCAACACATGACAGGAAGAAGGTCTATGTTCCAAGACCTGGTGCTTAAGTCTGGAGGAGAAGTCAAGTTTGGAGGAGATCAGAAGGGCAAGATAATTGGCTCTGGAACTATAAAGTCTGGTAACTCTCCTTCCATTTCTAATGTACTTCTTGTAGAAGGATTAACACATAACCTCTTATCTATCAGTCAATTGAGTGACAATGGTTATGATATAATCTTTAATCAAGAGTCTTGCAAGGCTGTAAATCAGAAGGATGGCTCAATCCTATTTACAGGCAAGAGGAAGAACAACATTTATAAGACAGATCTGCAAGATCTTATGAGTCAGAAGGTGACTTGTCTTATGTCTGTTTCTGAAGAGCAGTGGGTCTGGCACATGAGATTAGGTCATGCTAGTTTGAGAAAGATTTCTCAGATTAACAAACTGAATCTGGTCAGAGGACTCCCTAATCTGAAATTCAAATCAGATGCTCTTTGTGAAGCATGTCAGAAGGGCAAGTTCTCCAAACCTGCATTCAAGTCCAAGAATGTTGTTTCTACCTCAAGGCCATTAGAACTCTTGCACATTGATCTGTTTGGCCCAGTCAAAACAGCATCTGTCAGAGGGAAGAAATATGGATTAGTCATCGTAGATGATTATAGCCGCTGGACATGGGTAAAATTCTTGAAACACAAGGATGAGACTCATTCAGTGTTCTTTGATTTCTGCATTCAGATTCAATCTGAAAAAGAGTGTAAAATCATAAAGGTTAGAAGTGATCATGGTGGTGAATTTGAGAACAGATCCTTTGAAGAATTCTTCAAAGAAAATGGTATTGCCCATGATTTTTCTTGTCCTAGAACTCCACAGCAAAATGGAGTTGTAGAACGAAAGAATAGGACTCTGCAAGAAATGGCCAGAACCATGATCAATGAAACCAATATGGCTAAGCATTTCTGGGCAGAAGCAATAAACACTGCATGCTATATTCAGAATAGAATCTCTATCAGACCTATTCTAAATAAGACTCCTTATGAATTGTGGAAGAATAGAAAGCCCAACATTTCATATTTCCATCCTTTTGGATGTGTATGCTTTATTCTGAACACTAAAGATCATCTTGGTAAGTTTGATTCCAAAGCACAAAAATGTTTCCTTCTTGGATATTCTGAACGCTCAAAAGGCTACAGAGTATACAATACTGAAACATTGATTGTAGAAGAATCAATCAATATCAGGTTTGATGATAAGCTTGGTTCTGAAAAACCAAAGCAGTTTGATAATTTTGCAGATTGGGATATTGATATATCAGAAGTTGTTGAGCCAAGAAGCAACGCATCAGAAGCAGAGCTTCTCAGAAGCAAAGAATCTGAAGATCAAGTATCAGCTTCTCTGGAGAATCTAAGCATTTCTGAAGAACCATCTGTCAGAAGATCATCCAGACTCATCTCTGGTCATTCAGAAGATGTCATTCTTGGAAAGAAGGATGATCCAATCAGAACAAGAGCATTCCTTAAGAACAATGCAGATTGTCAATTAGGTCTTGTATCTTTGATCGAGCCAACTTCTGTTGATCATGCTCTAGAAGATCCAGACTGGATAATTGCTATGCAAGAAGAACTAAATCAGTTTACAAGGAATGATGTTTGGGATCTTGTTCCTAGACCAGATGGATTCAATATAATAGGTACAAAATGGGTCTTCAGAAACAAGCTCAGAATGAGAAGATGAGAAATTCTTATGTATGAGTATCTTCTGAAATGAAATCTTTTTCTTAAGAAGTTCTGATTGAAATCAATTAGAAATTGTGATTCAGTTATTACTAACGTTTCATTGTCTAAGTTGATTCAGAATCTCTTTAAAAGCAAAACAGCTGTAACTGGCTATCCAGATGGTAAACACGTGTTCACTATTCCTGGACAAGCATGCGTGCAGTTGAGGGGACGTCTACTTAGGTAACTGTGCAAATCACATCTTTTGTCATTATTATCTCTCCTCACGTCACGTAACATTAAATGCTTTTCATCATTTACTATCTTTCAGTTTTCTTTTTATATTCTTCAAACGTTTCTTTTCCCTCTCATATTTCTCTCTCTCTGCATTCGGTTTCTTTTTCGTCTCTCTCTCTTTTCATATCATAAACCCTAGCAGTTTCCAATATCTGCAACTTCATCATGAATCCATCGTCAAGCTCTGGGAATCAAGATAATGATCGGAAACAAAAGAGAAAGGCAACTGTCGAACCAGAAACCAAACCAAAAAGAGTAAGGATCACTCCCTTCTCAAAGACCTCCACCACCTCTTCCTCCTCATTCACCCTCTCGGAACCACCTTCTTCACCATCTGGTATCTCCTCTCCTTCAACCCATCCATCAGACATGTCTTCATCTCTCTCACACCCTTTTCCCACCAGAACACCTAATCCCTACAGTGTTGTTCTTCCCGACTCCAGGTTCACTGTCAACCCTCCAACCCCTACCACTCAATCATATCTGGAGCTTTTACATTCTGATGTAAATGGCTGGTTGGAGATTCTGGGTGCTGCTCACCTTAACCATCTGGATGAGTATGCCACAAGCAACCTTTGGGATACCTTTCGTCAGGATTTTCTGGATAGGGCAACAGACACTCAGAGAAGGATCATGTCTGAAGCTCCTGGTGTTCGTGGTCTTCGGTTGGAAGTTGGTGAAAGCAGCCATCACCATCTCATCAGGAACAGAAGTGTTCTTGAAGGGAAGATACCAGAAGATGAGTTGGAAGAAGAAAATCTCTGCAGAGACATCGTGGTGTGGAGACCATGGTTTCCTGTGCTAACTGGAGATTTTCAGTGGCTGTTTAACTGGTTCAGAATGAACCCTTCTGAAAAAGCACCTCACATGGTTTTTCCAGTAGTGGTTTATCCTGCTGAAGTTGCTGGTCCTACTCCTCCAACAAACCTAGCAGCTATTCTTCAAGCGTTGGAAGCTGGAACTTCTGAGCTGCCTGAACCAGAATATGCTAAGGCGACTTCTGAGTCAAACTCAGATGAGGAAATGGAAGATGCACAAGCTGAAGATCTTCCAGAAGATCACCCTGCTGAGATTGCTGTCCCTTTTGGCAGAAATTCAGGTGCCTCTTCTTCTGGTGAAACCTCAGCTCTGATGGAGACCTTGGAAACTCTTCATCAGAATCAAGCTATGCTGGCTTCTCGTTTGGACGCGCAAGAAGCAGCCAATGCTGAGTTTCGCTCCTTCATGGCAAGGCAAGCTACAAGCACTGACGGGATTCATGATGTTCTGGCACGGATTTTGCGTAGGCTAGGATCTTAGTCCTTTGGTCTTTGTAGTTTTCTTTCCTTGTTGCATCTGTTTTCCTGCATTCCTCTCATGTAATCCTTTTTAATTATCAATGAAAACTTTCCTTGTTTTACATTCCAGTGTTTTTATTTGTCGTTTTATTCATCTGAATCTTTTGAAATATTCTTGTTGATGTTATGACAAAAAGGGGGAGAAGATAAATGATAAATGATTTGATTAATCTATCAGTTGCTGGGTAAAGCTCCCACACATTTACTAACAAGAACTGCAAGTTCTATATGGTTTAAGTGTTTTGCAGGTATAAAGAAGTGAAGAGAATCTTCAAAGCAAACACAAGAAGCAAAACCATGGAAACTGAAGCAAGCTGAGTGCTGTCAAGCTTCAGAGATCAGAAGCACTAATAATAGAATTTGATCCATATTTGTCTATTTGATCTGACAAAATTCTATTTGCTCTGATACATTATTTTAGCCTATATGGCTCTGATACACATCATGTGTTCGAATATATATTTTATGTTCTAACTCGTTCATGCTGACTTTTGTCGTTTAGTTTTTGTTCTGTAACATTTCAGGATGTAGAGATGCTCTGATGATGCTCTGGTACATTCAACAATGTTCTGATACAAATCTAGCATGAAGTGATGTTGGTAGAAATTCAAAGCTCTGAAGCTATCCGAGGGAAGCAGAAATCAGAAGCTGCGAATGTTCTAAAGATCCAGAAAACTCAAGTTCTGAAGCTGTCCTAGATGGAAGCAGAAATCAGAAGCTGTGAATGTTCTGAAGATCAAAGAAATTCAAGTTCTGAAGCTGTCCTGAATGGAAGCAGAAATCAGAAGCTGTGAATGTTCAGAAAATCAAAGAAATTCAAGTTCTGAAGCTGTCCTAGATGGAAGCAGGAATCAGAAGCTATGAGTGTTCTAGGGATCTAAGGAAATTCTAGTTCTGAAGCTGTCCAATGGAAGCAGAAGTCAGAAGCTATGAATTCTCTGAAGACAGAAGCTTATATGATCGTCTCTACCGAAATAATCAGGGAAGTCTTTTATTAAAGTTCTTCGAGTATTTATTTCAGGGGGAGATTATTTATCTCAGGGGGAGATTGTTAATCTCAGGGGGAGACATATTCATATGCTTATGCTATAGCTGTGTAATTTGTCTTTTGCCGTCTGTTCTTTCTGATCGCAAATTCATATCATTTATATATGTTTTTGTCATCATCAAAAAGGGGGAGATTGTTAGAACAAGAATTGTTCTGATCAATTATCTTAGTTTTGATGATAACAATAATATGAATTTTGCTTAAGATAATATGGTACTCTAATCCAATGCAATTTCCCTTTCAGGAAATATATAAAGAGTACGCATAATTCAGCGCTCAGAAGCTTTGTCTCAAAGGGTTCAGCATGCAACATCAGAACATGGTCTGGCAAGACATCAGAAGATGGTCGAAGCAGAATCAGAACATGGGTCTATGGAAGCATCAGAAGAACAAGAGAACAGAAGCACTGAAGTTCTGATGGTATCACGCTCAGAAGCACTTCAAGGTCAGAAGATCAGAAGATGCTATGCACCAAGCTGTTTGACTCTGATGATATTCAAACGTTGTATTCACAAACATCAGATCAGAAGAAAGTACAAGTGGCAAGCTACGCTGACTGACAAAAGGAACGTTAAAAGCTACTAAAGGCTACGTCAGTAGACACAGCGTGAACAAGGCTCGAGGTAGTTGACAAAAGCGTATAACATTAAATGCGATGCTGTACGGAACACGCAAAGCATTAAATGCACTCAACGGTCATCTTCTCCAACGCCTATAAATATGAAGTTCTGATGAGAAGCAAGGTTAACAATTCTGCACCAAAACAACTCATATTAAACTTGCTGAAACGCTTTTGAAATTCAAAGCTCAGAATCTTCATCTTCATCAAAGCTCACTACATTGCTGTTGTAATATATTAGTGAGATTAAGCTTAAACGTTAAGAGAAATATCACAGTTTGTGATTATCGCTTTTAAGAAGCAATTGTAATACTCTTAGAATTGATTACATTAAGTTGTAAGGAACTAGAGTGATCGTGTGGATCAGAATACTCTAGGAAGTCTTAGAGGTTATCTAAGCAGGTTGTAACTAGAGTGATCGTGTGGATCAGTATACTCTAGAAAAGTCTTAGAGGGTATCTAAGCAGTTGTTCCTGGAGTGATCAGTGTGTGATCAGAAGACTCTGGAAGACTTAGTTGCTGACTAAGTGGAAAACCATTGTAATCCGTGCGATTAGTGGATTAAATCCTCAGTTGAGGTAAATCATCTCTGCGGGGGTGGACTGGAGTAGTTTAGTTAACAACGAACCAGGATAAAAATAACTGTGCAATTTATTTTTATCTGTCAAGTTTTTAAAGCTACACTTATTCAAACCCCCCCTTTCTAAGTGTTTTTCTATCCTTCATACACAAACTGAGCTATGTCACGCTTCATTCCAGGCCACCAAAACAAATTCTTCAAATCTTGATACATCTTCGTAGCTCCGGGATGAATACTCAGATTACTCCTATGACCTTCCTCAAGAATAGATCTTTTCAAATCCACATCATCAGGAATACAAATTCGATCACGGAACCTCAACATACCGTGCGCATCTAACTTGAAATCACCATTCTCAGCTTGATCGACTCCAATCATCGAATCAACCAATTTCATATCCAACTTCTGGGCTTCCTTGATACTATCCAGAAAATCATTGTTAATCTTCAACATACCCAATCGAACACTCTTAGGGGTCACTTCATATACCAAACTCATATCTCGAAA
This sequence comes from Vicia villosa, assembly GCF_029867415.1. Lineage (NCBI taxonomy): Eukaryota > Viridiplantae > Streptophyta > Magnoliopsida > Fabales > Fabaceae > Vicia > Vicia villosa. The sequence goes on from NW_026705587.1 coordinate 431,918, forward strand.
TTGCTCAATTAATTCTAACTCCTTAACCATCATTGCCGACATATGCAAAGTCTTGCGACTCAAAGCATCGGCAACAACATTAGCCCTTCCTGGATGATAATTCAAACCGAAATCATAATCTTTCAACAGTTCTAACCACCTTCGTTGTCTCATATTCAATTCCTTCTGATCAAACAAATACTTTAAGCTCTTATGGTTGCTATAGACTTCAAATCTAGAACCATAAAGATAATGTCTCCAAATCTTCAACACGAACACTACAGCAGCAAGTTCCAAATCATGTGTAGGATAGTTCTTCTCATGAACTCTCAACTGTCTTGATGCATAAGCAACAACTTTACCATTTTGCATGAGCACACCTCCTAAACCCATTTTAGAAGCATCACAATAAACCACAAACGATTCTTCCGGATTAGGCAATATCAAAATCGGTGCCGACGTCAACCTTTTCTTCAACTCGGTAAAACTATATTCATCAAGAAACATCCCACACGAAAGCCTTACCCTTACAAGTCAACTTAGTCAACGGAAGTGCTAACTTAGAGAAACCTTCAATGAACCTTCTATAATAGCCAGCTAGTCCCAAAAAGCTTCGAATCTCGGTAGCCGACTTAGGAGTTTCCCATCTCAACACGGCATCAACTTTAGACGGATCCACGACAATGCCATCACCAGAAATGACATGCCCCAGAAAACTAACTTCCTTCAGCCAGAACTCACACTTGGATAACTTAGCATACAATTTCTTCTCTTTCAAGATTTGCAATATCAACTTCAAATGCTCAGCATGATCTGATTCTGATTTAGAGTAAATCAAAATATCATCAATGAACACCACCATAAAACGATCCAGATACTCATGAAAAATACGATTCATGTACTCCATAAATACTCCAGGTGCATTAGTAACACCAAAGGGCATCACGGAATACTCATAATGTCCATAACGGGTTCTGAAAGCCGTCTTCTGCATATCCTCATCTTTCACTTTAATCTGATGGTAACCCGACCTCAGATCGATCTTGCTAAACACACGAGCACCAACCAATTGATCCATCAAGTCATCAATTCTTGGAAGTGGATACTTGTTCTTGATTGTCACCTTATTCAACTGACAATAATCAATACAAAGTCTCATACTTCCATCTTTCTTCTTAACTAACAACACTGGAGCTCCCCACGACGACACACTAGGTCTCACAAACCTCTTCTCAAGCAATTCTTCCAACTGCTTCTTCAATTCGGACAATTCAGATGCAGACATCCTGTACGGTGCCATAGACACAGGTCTAGTACCAGGTACCAATTCAATAGAGAACTCAACTTCTCTCTCAGGCGGTACATCAGGAATTTCATCGGGGAAAACTTCAGGAAAATCGCACACCACCTTCAATTCTTCTATGATCGCTTGGTTCTCAACAGACATTGATGCAACCAAAGCAAACACTTGAACATCTTCTTTCATCAACAAACGAAACTGTCTGGTCGATAACAACTCTAAGCTTTCCTCCTCAGGAGAAGAAAACCTCACAGACTTATCATAGCAATTGATGTGAACACGGTTATGCTCTAACCAGTCCATCTCCAAGATCACGTCCAAACCTCTCAACGGCAAGCACAAAAAATCAACAAGGAAGTCTCTGTCAAAAATCGACACAAGACACTTCAAACACACAAGAGAAGTGGTCACCGAACCCTTAGCCGGAGTATCGACAACCATCTCTCCGTCCATAGCAGACAACACAAGACCCAATCGATTAACACAATCAGCAGATATAAAGCAATGAGAAGCACCGGTATCAATAATAGTAATTAAAGGAATGCTATTAATGAAACAAGTACCTCTGATGAGTGAATCCTCACTAGTGTTCTGAGTTCCCGACAAGGCAAACACCTTTCCACTAGATTGCTCCTTCTTTGGCTTCTGACACTTGCTTCCAATATGTCCTTATTCACCACAGTTGAAACACACCATCTGCTTATGCTTGCAAGCAGGTGACGTATGTCCAATCTCTCCACAACGGTAACACCTCATGGCATCAGCAGTACACACAGTGCTCTTATGGCCAACCTTGCCACACTTGAAGCACATAACACTAGCAGGTGCATCTCCCCCACTAGTTCTCTTGCCATCAGTGACTTTCTGCTTACCCTTTCCACTCGGAGCGTCATAAGGCTTACCACGACCTTGATAACCTTTTCCCCTCTTCTCACTTATCACACGATAATGAGCATTGTTGTCCTCTTCATAAATCCGATAACAATCAACCAAATCAGCAAAGATGCGAATCTTCTGGTAACTAATTACTTTCTTAATCTCCGGACGCAACCCATTCTCAAACTTAATGTACTTGGAAAACTCACCATTCGGCCCATCATAGTATTGGTAAAACTTAGCCAATTCACCAAACTTAGCAGCATACTCCACAACAGACTTGTTCCCTTGACTTAGCTCAAGGAATTCAATTTCCTTCTTGCCACAGACATCTTCAGGAAAGTACTTCCTTAAGAACTCCATGCGAAACACAATCCAAGAGATCTCCTCACAACTCGCTTCCAATCTCCTACGAGTCTCTAGCCACTAGTCATCCGCTTCAACTGCCAGCATATGAGTCCCATACCGAACCTTCTGTTCAGGAGTGCAATCCATGACACGGAAAATCCTCTCAATCTCCTTAAGCCATGTCAATGCGCCATCAGGGTCATAAGTTCCCTTAAACACATGAGGGTTCTCTCTTTGGAAGGTAGCCAAACTCTGAGAAGTATCACTCTCTCCACCATGCGGTTGGTTCTCCAAAGCTTGAGCCATTGCTTCCAAAGCAGCAGCTATTGCAACATCATTCCTTCCCGCCATCTCAACTCTTCACTACAACACAAAAGCAATCAGTACAAAACAACAATACAACGTTGTTAGACCACACTACGACACAACACTTGGCCGAACAGACCAACCAGGCTCTGATACCACTATTGTAACACCCCAAATCTACCCCTCAAATAATAAGAGAAATCAGAGTATAAAACATCGAAACAAGCAACTAATTTGAGGCGTCACATATTCGACTTAAACACAACCACAATTCATGCTCATAGTATATGGATACATAACACTTATATCAGAGGAAACTCATAATTCATCAAACATTTAAATCCAAACAACTCCATAATATTGCAACGGAATCCAGATAACAACACAAATCTAAATCAACATATATTCTTGCCAACATGGCACAATGTATCCAAAGCGTCTCCACAAGGCATAACATTAAAATTCAAGAAAAGATAATCAACATAAGATAAGACACAAGCAAGTATCGCAAACATTCCCCCCGAGTGCTACGTATCAGAGCATTGACACACCGACTCGAGCTATAAGGTACACGGCTACTCCACGTCGTTACCTGCACGTTACCAACAGAGGGTAACATTCAAACATAAGGGGTGAGATATCATTCATTATAAAGAAGCGTATGATAACATTCCAAGCAAGAGAACAGATCATACATTGGTCACCACCTCTCACCACAATACTCAATACAACGATTCACATCACATAATCAAATAAGAAACGGCAACAATGTCATCAATTCAACTATGACAATAAATACAATTCGCAAGTATAATTCCACGCAATCGCAACAAACATCTCATCATCAAGTCACCACATCATAATCAAGTAATACTCGAATGCAATTCACATGTGACTCGACTTATGCAAATGCATGTGGTACCATTTGGAGTGAAACTCCCACGTCTCAAGATTTGCCATTGGGCACACCGTCGCTATTTGCCATTAAGGCCACCGTCGCTTTTTACCATTAAGGCCACCGTCTCTTTATGCAATGGATGTGACTCAATAAATGCAACATCCATACAAACACGACATTCACAATACATCACAAATACCGACTAAACATCATTACTGTCATACCCTAATTTTTGACCCCCCTGAGATGACATACCTTCAGGATTTTCAGGTCAAAACTAGTGCCCAAAGTAGTCACTTCTTCATCTGGCATTTAATCAAGGATGTTCAAAGACAAGAAAACTCAGGCAAAGGATCAATCAGTAGAAGGATTAGTCTCTAACATAATCATAGGACTCAAGAGCTTCATTTTCTCACCTATGATTCATTAGATACCCAACCCTCTGAATACAAATTTACTCAGGTCACCAGACTAGGGTTTTGAGCCTATCAAGGACTAAAATCAGGGATCACCTTTGGGAAACCCTAAAAAGCCCCAGGGGATCATTCAAAGACATCAATCATCTTCAAATAGCTCATATAACAAGATCCACTGGACATTACACCTCAATTCAAAGTCTACAGTCATCATTTTCATCTGGTCGACAATTAGGGTTTTTTGACCCAATTCACCAGGATAGTTGACTTTTAATCAGAGGCATGGATCCAAAACTCAAGACATGATTCAAGAACTTTTACCACCTCAATATAACCCATTTACATCACTCATTTGAGGAGAAGATCTTGATTCTACAAAAAAGTCCAAATCTCACCTTATTTGGAAAAAGTCAACTGTATGGGATCACCTTTGACTTTTAAGATTTTTGGTCAAACCATGACTTTCAAGGATCAATATCATCAATATATGGATATTAAAGTCATTTGACCAAAGAAATTCAAGAAGAATCTTCAAGGAGCAAAAAGTCGGGAATTAGGGTTTTTGAGGGCATTGTGGGAACTCAAAATTTCACCTACACAACTCAAAAAACTTCCAACATGAAAGTTGTAGATCTTGCAAAATAAAACAACATCTTACAATAGAACTTTTTTCAAAAGATCAATCATTTAAGAGTTTTGGAAATTTTGAAGTTTTAGGTCATAAACACTTAGAAAATTTTCTAAGTGTTTTAACCTAGTTTTCTTCCAACTTTGGCCTCATTTTTCACAAATTTGCCAAAGGATTCTGAAGAAACTCCAAACTAATGATTTGAAGTAGATGTTTAGGGCTTTCCAAATTGTGTTCAACCTTCTCCAAATTCATTTTGAGCTAGGAGTTATGCTTGTTCAAAGTTGGCCTCATGAAGTGAAATTATAGGTCATGCATCATTTTTGAACTTTGCAATTTTGTGCACATGACCTCAATTATGGATGCTACACGACCCATAACACATCTGAAAACATGCCATGCATTCATTTTCACCATTCCATGATAATTGAGGAAGATTCCTAAAACAAGAACATGTGATTATGTAATGATTACATTTGAGAATTTATGGCAAATTGATGAATCACCCAAGGAATCTTCTCACCAACCAATTAGAGCTCACTTTGTATCTGAAATGTTCCCTAAGATCAGATAGAATCAATGGATAGGGAGCTGGCTCGAAAATGCAATGATCACACTTGGATATTCTTTGAAATTTCTTCATGGCTAAGAAACCAAATTCACTTCACTAAGCAAGCTCACTCTCTCAATCAGTACTGAATCATTTGCCTATAAATAGAAGAGCATACCTCAGTAGAAAGGCACACCAAAGCAACCATATTCCTTGATTTCTCTTTCTCTTCTCATGCTTATTGTTTTTCAAAGTTCTTTGGCAAGAAGAATCGTTTTCTTCAAACCAGAGCTTATCTTTGGAAAGTAAGCATTCTAACATCTCAAGGAGGTTCATTTAAGGTGATCCAAGCACCTGGATCACTTCTGTAAGTGGAGGAACGCCATTGTTGCTCTCACTTTGGAGCTGTTGTAGTTGGAGGTCCATAGAGCAATTCAGAAGGTTTCCAACAAAGCCAAGCATCCAGGCACGTTCCATAGAAGGTAGTGGAGCTATCTAGATGGCTGCAGCTCGTCTGTAACTCAAGAATCATCACTCTCCATGTTCACTTGAAGCTCAAATCGAGGGAGGTCCATAGAGCAATTCAGGAGAATTGAAGTTACAATAAACATCCAGTTAGCATCACTGAGTCACAAGGAAGCTTTTGGGATCATTCATACAAGCCCAGGTGCTCTCTAACATCCTCACGACCTTCATTTTCAGAGGTAAGTTTCTCAACTCCATCTCTTTGATTCGTGTATCTTTCTGGCTAAAACTCAACACCATTCTATTTAGCATCATAAGAGGATTAAAAACCCTCTATCATCAGTCATTTATGCTTCAGTATAGTCATTTAATTTGAATTCCAAATTTTAGGGTTCTTCACGTATTTTAGATAATTCAGTAGATATAGTTAATATAAATTCATAATAGTTACATATCTAGAATCGTGAGTGAATTTAGAGCAAGTTTGGTCTTTATATCGTTGCAAATGGTTGAGGATTGAGAGAGTTCAGAAATTCAAATTGTTGGAGCTTGAGGAAGAAGATGACAATGGTGGTGGCGCGCAAATTTCAAATCTGAGGGCCAAGTTTATTTTATTTTGAATGGTTTGTGTTTTACAAACGAATTCATCGTTTGCCCTAGTGGCCTCACATGCGCTCTTAGTCTCCTCATGCCCAAGGTCTGGGGTTCGAATCCCCCTCGCCTCAGACCTTTTGATTTTATTTTCTTTTTGCTCCTATACACTTAAGCAATATATGAATTGCCTTGAAGCCAGTTTGCTATCACCATACGCGCGTTGGCTCAGTGGTGTTTGTTTTGAGTGTGTGACCTAGAGGGCGTGGGTTCCAATCCTCCAAGGGCCAAACTATTTTTTTAACACCCATTTTCTTTCATTTTTCTCACAAACTTCACACAATTAATTCACTTATCAAATTAATTCATTTTCACTTCATTTTTCACACACTTGTTATTTAATATACCTATTTTATGAATAACCAAAAAAATCATAGAAATATTATTTATTTCATGTATTTTAATTAGGTTTAAAATAGTATGTTTTAAATGTTTTCTTAAACACTTTAAAATATATATTTTCATTTTATTTTAACCTAATTACTTTGTGAATAATTTTATGATAAAACCCTATTTATTTAGGTCTTAATTAGGTATAGATTTCATCTTTGCCTTAATTAAGTTGACTTTTGTCAATTTACAAAACTGTTTTCAATCTCCGATCAAACAGATGATTAAGGTTTTCAAACAACAAAACCTTATATCATTTCAATCATTTTCAACTGTTTCTCATAAACAGTAAATCATTTTTCAAGTGGGCCTCTAATAGAGTGTAAGTCCCAACACCTTCTCTTCTTAGCTTGTTTTCAAAACTGTATTTTCAAAATCTTCTTTCTGTTTTCAAAACATTCTTCTGGTATTTGAAGGGCATTATTCCCGGTGAAACTCTTCAGATACCTATGTGACCTTTGTCCATCTTCACTTCTTCTGTTTTCAAAAACCATTAACTGTTTATCCTATATATTCAACTGTTATCCATCAATTACTGGTAAGGCTTTGTACATACTTCTTCAAAGGCCTCCACTTCATCCAGGTTAGGCTTTACAAGTTTTCAATTTACAGTCTTTTATTTAAATTACTGTCAAATATAAAACTGTGCATATATATTAGTTTAGAACGACGTTTGAGTATAAACCCTAGGACAGTTAAACTATATATATATATTATAGGAATATGACCTAGGATTGAGAATGTCTTCCCGGTGAAGGCTCTTTCCTAATTAGAGATCTGTAGTTCAAACCCCCAAGATGAATTATTCCCGGTGAAACATCTTGGCAAAAACCTTAGAATCCAAAAATAGGACACATCCACCCAAAGAGGAATTATTCCCGGTGAAACCTCTTACCCATTTGCTTAGAGCCAAAATAAGTTCAAAACTACATAGCTTTCTCTTGTGCTATAACAAGGACCCTCGATGACCCTCGATTAGCCTCCTCTTGGGCTTTGTACAAGGACCCACAGGCTTCTTAAAAGCATTTCCAGCTTCCTCTTGAGCTTGTATACAAGGACCCATCAGGTTTCTTATAAACATAGGAACAGGTCTTTAGTCACCTTTTAACATATCCTGGTGAGTTTCTTCCAATTTAAACCAGACTTTAAACAAGCTAAGTTTGTCTCAATTTTACATTGAGTACACCTTTTGGAATGAGAGACATGGACAGTCTCTGTCACCCTTATCCTCATCAATCTTCCTTAGCAGAGTCTAGGATCCATGTTTGCTTATCCTCAGTCAGTGTCAGCCTTCATCTTGGGCTTTAAACAACAAGTCTCATTAGATAATCTTTCTGCCATCATCTTAACAAAAACCCCTGGAAAGGGTTAGCCTCCAATCATTCTTTCATTTTAATAAAAACCCCTGGAAAGGGTTAGCCTCCACAACACATTCTTTCATTTTAACAAAAACCCCTGGAAAGGGTTAGCCTCCAAATTCAGTCAATAAATAGTTAAAAATCATTTCTTTCATCTTAATAAAAACCCCTGGAAAGGGTTAGCCTCCAAAATCACATCTTCAAAAAACCAAAGATTCATTCTCTTAGGAGATAATTTCCCCAAAAAGAGTCAAAACCTCTGGAAAGGGCCAGCCTCCAAAAACATGACAAAAATCAGTCTTTTAACAGACAATTTCTCCAGCTGAGTCAAAATCCCTGGAAAGGGTTAGCTTCCAAAGAATCAGTCTTTTAATAAATAAATCCTTCAATAGAGTCAAAAATCCAACAAAAACAGTTAGCCTCAACCTTGGGCTTCATACAAGGCACCAAAACAATAAAACTCCTTGTTAATAGTCAGCCTCAACCTTGGGCATTGTACAAGGCAGATAATAGAGTCTCCCCTAGTGAGTCCTTCATTTTTCAGTAGCCACAACCTTGGGCTTTGTACAAGGTAGAAAATAATGTTTTCCCTAGTTAGAATCAGCCTCAATTCTGGGCTTTGTACAGAACACCAAATAAAACCCATCAAAATAGATTCTCCCCAAGTAGAGTCAGCCTCAATTCTGGGCTTTGTACAGAACATAAAAATCCCTTGTAAATTAATCCCCAGTGGAGTTTTCTCCCAGAGTCATAATCATAATCAATCAATCAAAAAGCCTCAAGCTTGGGCCTCATACAAGCCAGCTAAAAAGTCAAATCTTTTATACAATAGATAGACATAGCTTATCTCTATAGAGGGATATTTTTACTACTCTACCACATTCAAACAAACAAACATTTCAACATTTCAATTTCAATTTCAATCAAAGTCTCCCATTTAGGATTCTGAAAGACATGCTCTGGCACATCCCCAGGCTTGTACACTTTCCCTAATTTGGACGAGCATCTTTCTTTCATTCAAGAGATACTAGCATACTTGCAAACAAACAAGTAAGGTCACTCTCTTAATGAAATGAATCCAGTTATTCTGTCACTCTTTCAAAATGTTTGTGGTAGAATAGTACAAATACCTCTCTGTAAAGATGATTTCATGTCTCTTTACTGTAAACAGAGATTTAATTCAAGCTTCAACCTTGAGCTTCAAGCAAGGCACCCAAAAACAATTAATAATCAATTAGTTCCCCGAACTACATTAAGCTCTGACTTCCATTAGGGATATGTAGGCATGAGGTTCACAAGGAACCTCAGCGAGCTAATAAAATACCAAAAATAGTCAGTCTGTCTGTCTGTCTTTCTTTTATTCAATTCAATTCCTTCTCCTAACACAAAGGAGAAACTTTCCCAATCATTAGCAGTAAACACAATCACAATGACACAGAGAAGGTTCCTGTAGAGTACTACAGATATGTAGGGTGTTTAAACACTTCCCTATGTATAACCGACCTCCCGGACTCCAGAATTTCTAGTCTAGGTGAAATCCCCACACTTAGCAAACTCCTAGGGTTTAGTTGAGATCTTTTTTCCCCTTTCCTACTTGTAGGACAAATAAGAAAGTTCGTGTGATATCGTAGGAAGAACTGAAATAAAATTCATCCCACCACGGGCGCATTCTCCTTCCAAATTTCGCGTGAAGGGTCTAGCGTGCCGTCCTCCCAAGTGAAACGGGGAGGTAAAAAAAAACGACACCACAGTAAAAATGGCGACTCTGCTGGGGATATAAGTGTTCAAAACCTTGGTTTTTCATCCAAACCAATGGTTGACCTGTTGCTGGTCCAGCCCCAATGAGGAATTAGGGATGCCAAATTCCCCCTCAAACAAGAGAGGTTCTGCCTAACCTCTGTGTCATTTCATGTGTTTGCTGCATTTATATTTGTTTATTTTGTTTATTCTGTATCGGGAAAGGGCTTGATTCCCCCTTGTGGTGAGAAATCCTATACCCGGATTTGAGTGCAACATAAGATAGGATGGAGGATGTCTTCCCGGTGAAGACCCTCTAATCTTGGTTCACAAGTCTACTCTTGGGATTTGCCTGGCTGGTTGTGATTAACTGCGCCACTGCATTCCGAGACTGATTTGTACCAGGAGGACCTAGAAACACATTAACCCCACTTAAAGCTTTTTTTTAGGACGTAGAGCGGTGATTACAAAAGTAATTGTCACGCAGATACTACACTCAGAGAAAACTCTCTTATAGATACCAGTCAACGTATCTTTAAGGTTGAGCAAAAACTCTGAGACCCCTAGAACCCGTTCTACAGGTACAAAAATCCTTACCCTTAGTTTACCATTGGGGCGAGGTTTGCGTTTTGACTTCATGACCACTATACCCTTCTGCGCCATGTTTGTTTAAAACTCTTGTGTGTGCATTCATGCATTCATGCATCATTCATTAATAACAACTAAAAACAAAAAGAGTCTTTTTCGAGTCGTTTTTCAAGGAAACTAAATAACGAACGTTTTGAACTTCATAGAAAGAGAGAAACGGAGAAAGGACTTAAGGATCTATACCATGGATTATGGGAGAAAGAGAGCTAGGAAATACACCTTCAAGATTCCCCAGGTCGAGGAACTAGGAAAGCTCGGAAAACTGGTGGTCAACCCCCAGGCTTTCAAGGAGAAGTACGGAAAACTTCTGCCTTTGCTCAATACCAACATTGTGGATGGGATCCTTCCCACCTTGGTACAGTTTTACGATCCAACGTATCACTGCTTCACCTTTCCAGATTATCAGCTCATGCCTATGTTGGAGGAGTACTCTCGTCTGATTGGAATACCCGTGTACGCGCAAGATCCGTACTCCGGTTTGGAAAAGAATCCTGACGACGTTATCATTGCTGCAACTACTCCGTTGAACGTAGTCGACATCAGAACTCATATGGTGAGTAGAGGAGGAATTCAAGGATTTCCCTCCAAATTCCTGTTTGATCAAGCTCGGTACTTCGTCAGCATCCAAGATATGAGCGCTTTTGAGGAAATCTTGGCTTTGCTTATCTACGGATTGTTTTTGTTCCCTAACATTAACGATTTCGTTGACATCAACGCAATTAAGATCTTCTTAATTGGAAATCCAGTTCCAACCTTGCTTGCGGATGCTTATCACTCTGTGCATTCAAGAAACTTGCAGCGAGGAGGATTAATCACATGCTGCGTACCGTTGTTATACGAATGGTTCGTTTCGCACCTGCCAAAGTCTAGCACTTTCTGGAACATGAGGGATGGCCTTTACTGGTCACAGAAAATCATGTCTCTCACTCATACGGACATTGATTGGTGTAGTCCTGACAACGACGAAACCAAGATCATCTTCAGTTGCGGAAGTTTTCCCAACATACCCCTTATTGGAACTAAGGGAGGAATCAGTTACAATCCAGCTTTAGCCCGTCGTCAATACGGATATCCCATGAAAAATATACCAAGTAACATCCAATTGGAGGGTCTGTTCTTCAAGAACATCGACGATCATGGCAACATGCTGAAGAAGGAAATTGTCCAAGCCTGGCGTCTTGTTCACAGCAAAGGGAGAAGATTGTTAGGAAAACATCTTTGCATCTCCCTGGATCCTTACCTTCAATGGGTACGCGTCAGAGCATTCAAGCTCAGGATGCCATATCAACATCAAGAACCCATTCCCCTAAGGGAACCAATTTACCTTTTCTCCACCGATGTTGAAAAACTGCAAGCGGCATTAAACAAGGTATGCCAAGAAAGGAATGCTTGGAGGAACAAGTATCGAATCGTCAACACGGAAAATGTTGAGATTCATAACATCCTAAGAAGGAAGGATGAGTTACTTGAAGTGCTCGATCGACAAGTGTCACAAACGTCACTTTCTCATCATATCCCTCCTGCTTCCTGGATCATCGATCAGCTCACGTCAGAGAACGCTCAGCTCAAGAAACAGAAGAAGATGTTAGAACGTGAAGTCGGCTCTTCGTCAAAGTTTTAGAGTCCTTTCTCGCAGTTTCTCTGTATTTCCCTTTTCAAAGTGTGTAAAAACGGCGTTTTCGCTTAATTAATAAAAGTTTGATGTTTCATAACGTAATTATGGTGTTTCCTTGAAAAATAATAACTTAATTGCATATCATACATCGCTTTAGTCGTACGCACTGACACGAGAATTGTCGCGGATCTAATAGTCACTTTCCTTTCTCCAGAAAGAGAGGAGGAGAAGGAGGTGAACCAAGACTTTCAAGCTGTCTCATCCATACAACACTCGTTCAAGTCGCAAGAAAAGAATGGATGACTTTGAGCAAGAGAATGGAGAACTTAGAGAAGAGGTTAATACTCTCAAAGATGCTATTGAAAGGCTCAATAACATGGTAGAAGCCCTGGTAGTTGCACAGAATCGACCAACGCCAGAAGAACCACAAAGGACTGTGGTTTCCGAGATTGTTTCTACTCCTATTCCTCAGTATACCATGCCACCCAACCGACCTTGGGGCATGCCGTATAACTTTATTCCAGAAGGGTACATACCCCCAGTTTCTGAAGTTCCAAGAGCTACAATGGAGATACAACCACCGGAGGGTTACAAACCTCTGGAAATTGAAATTCCAAGAGCAACGGCAATGGGTTTCACTCAACAGAATGCTGAGATTCCAAGATCTGCTGTCATGACTTCTCCACAGCCCATTATGCATACGTTTCCTCCACAGGGCGGACAAGTATATCATCACGCTCCCAGTGAGGATGCTGGCGTGTATGAAAGATTGGACGAGTTCCAGGAACAATTTCTGCAAATGCAGAAGGAACTCAAGACTCTTCGAGGACAAGATCTATTTGGAAAGAATGCTGCAGACCTCTGTCTGGTTCCAAATGTTAAGATTCCTCACAAATTCAAAGTACCAGATTTCGAGAAGTACAAAGGGAATTCATGCCCACAAAGTCACCTCGTAATGTACGCTCGAAGAATGTCAACTCAGACTGATAATCAACAATTATTCATTCATTATTTTCAAGACAGCCTGACTGGTGCTGCACTCAAATGGTACATGAACTTGGACAGTTCAGAGATTCGTACTTTTCGAGACCTCGGAGAGGCCTTCGTCAAACAGTATAAGTACAATCTGGATATGGCTCCCGACAGAGATCAACTCCGGGCCATGACTCAAAAGGATAGAGAAAGCTTCAAGGAATACGCTCAAAGATGGCGTGAAGTTGCTGCTCAAATTTATCCACCACTTGAAGAGAAAGAAATGACAAAAATCTATCTCAAAACTTAGAGTCCATTTTACTACGGACGAATGGTTGCAAGTGCACCAAGTGACTTTACCGAGATGGTAAACATGGGTGTACGTTTAGAAGAAGCAGTTCGAGAAGGACGCTTGAACAAAGAACCGGAATCTTCTATTGGTCCAAGGAAGTATGGAAGTTCTTTCCAGAAGAAAAAGGATCAAGATGTCAGCAATGTCTTGCACAAAATCAAGAAGAAATTTCAACCTCAAGTTGCAGCAATAACTCCGGTTGTTAACTCAGCGCCAACTTATCAACCTCAGGTCTCGCAACAACAAATTCAACAAAGGTCGCAGCAACCTTGTTAGAACAAGATTTGTTCTGATCAGTATTCTTAATTTTGATGATAACAAGGATATGAATATTGTGTGAGATAATGTGGTACTCTAATACAATGCAATTTCCATTTCAGGAAATATATAAAGAGTATGCACAAATCAGCGCTCAGAAGCTTTGTCTTAGAAGGTTCAGCATGCAACATCAGAACATGGTCTGGCAAGACATCAGAAGATGGTCAAGGCAGAATCAGAACATGGGTCTATGGAAGCATCAGAAGAACTTGAGGTCAGAAGCAGAAGCACTGAAGTTCTCATGGTATCACACTCAGAAGCACTTCAAGGTCAGAAGACAAGAAGATGCTATGCACCAAGCTGTTTGACTCTGATGATATTCAAATATTATATTCAAACATCAGATCAGAAGAAAGTACAGGTGGCAGGCTACGCTGACTGACAAAAGGAACGTTGGAAGCTATTAAAGACAACGTCAGTAGACACAACGTGAACAAGGCTCGAGGTAGTTGACAAAAGCGTGAAACATTAAATGCAAAGCTGTACGGAACACGCAAAGCATTAAATGCGCTCAACGGTCATCTTCTCAAACGCCTATAAATATGAAGTTCTGATGAGAAGCAAGGTTGACGATTTGCTAACAACTCTGAATCAAATTCTGTGAATATTAACTTGCTGAAACGCTGTTCAACTCAAAGCTCAGAAACTTCATCTTCATCAAAGCTCACTACATTGCTGTTGTAATATATTAGTGAGATTAAGCTTAAACGTTAAGAGAAATATCACTGTTGTGATTATAGCTTTTAAGAAGCATTGTAAAACTCTTATTTGATTACATTAATTTGTAAGTAACTAGAGTGATCAAGTGTTGATCAGGATACTCTAGGAAGTCTTAGCTTGTGTCTAAGCAGTTGTAATTAGAGTGATCACGTGGTGGTCAGGATACTCTAAGAAAGTCTTAGCTTGTGTCTAAGCATTTGTTCCTGGAGCGATCAGGTTGTGATCAGGATACTCTAGAAGACTTAGTCGCGGACTAAGTGGAAAACCATTGTAATCTGTTGCGATTAGTGGATTAAATCCTCAGGTGAGGTAAATCACTCCGTGGGGGTGGACTGGAGTAGTTTAGTTAACAACGAACCAGGATAAAAATAACTGTGCAATTTATTTTTATCGTTCAAGTTTTTGGACTACACTTATTCAAACCCCCCTTTCTAAGTGTTTTTCTATCCATCAAACCTCAGCAGCAGGTTCGACCTCCAAATTACAACAATCGGGCTCCAAGGTATCCTGCCTTTGACCCAGTACCAATGCTGTATGCGGAATTGTTTCCAACATTACTGGCAAAAGGACTCATTCAGACAAGGAGTCCTCCAAATCCTACAAACAGTTCCTCACCATGGTATAAGGCTGACCAATCTTGTCCCTATCATCAGGGGGCACCAGGTCACAATATTGAGAACTGTTTCCCTTTCAAGATTGACGTCCAACGATTAGTGAAGAGCGGGATGCTATCCTTCAAAGATACTAATCCAAACGTCCAAGCAAATCTTTTGCCGCAGCATAAAGAAGCTTCAGTAAATCTGATAGATCAACACCCTAACGTCATTCAAATCTACGACATTCGTCAGATAGGGGAAAATCTTGTCAAGATGCACGCTAAACAAGCTGGGTACGGCCATGTACCACCTCACAACTACTTCACATGCGATGTTTGTCCAAAGAATAATCAAGGATGTGCCGTAGTTCAAGCTGCATTACAAGAACAAATGGACTTAGGATGGATTCAACATATCCGAGTCAGGACTGAACATGACATCAACATGGTTCAAGGATGTCCAGGAGAATACAAAATCTACAAAGTTGAAGACCTCAAAGGATCGGTAGTCAGGTTCCATAAAACTTTAAATGGACTTGCCTACTTTGGAACAGATTTCCACGCTTACAGTAGATGCAGAATTTGTCGACGAAATTCACAAGGATGTTTGCGTGTTCGCAACGACATTCAAAAGCTGATGGATGACAATACCATTACTGTTCTTGCCAACAGAGAAGATGACGAAGTCTTTACCGTATCTCCTCAAATTAATCAAGTTGAACCAATGCAAGTTAAGTATGATAGCAGAAAGACGGTAGTTGCTCCGTTAGTCATTTACTTACCAGGTCCTGTACCGTATGAGTCCAGCAAGGCTATACCATACAAGTACAATGCTACATTCATTGAAAATGGTAAGGAAATACCATTACCATCTGTTGTCAACATTGCTGATTTTAGTCGAGTCACCAGAAGTGGACGAGTCTTCAACAGAACAACAGAAAATGTGGAGAAACCTTCGGAGGAAGTACCACATAGGCAAGACAATCATCCGACCAATGGTGTTCAAGCGAAAGAAAATGATGAGATCTTGAAGTTAATCCAGAGGAGTGAATACAACATTGTAGATCAATTGCTACATACTCCGTCTAGGATTTCTGTTCTCTCCCTGCTATTGAGTTCTGAAGCTCATAGGGAAGCTCTACAGAAAGTTTTGGAACAAGCTTTTGTAGAACCTAGCGTCACAATAAGCCAATTCAACAACATCGTTGCCAACATCTCCGCGGGAACTAGCCTAAGTTTCTGTGACGAAGATCTTCCTGAAGAAGGAGTGGACCATAATCTTCCGCTTCACATCTCAATTGGCTGCATGGGTGATGTACTCACAGGAGTCCTAATAGACAATGGATCCTCTCTCAACGTCATGCCGAAATCAACATTGTCGAGATTATCTTTCGAAGATTACCCTCTAAGAAAAAGTCATGTCATCGTCAAAGCATTTGATGGATCAAGGAAGTCAGTTTTTGGAGAGGTAGATCTTCCCATAACTATTGGACCTCAGACGTTTAAAATCACTTTCCAAGTCATGGATATTCCAGCACAATACAGTTGTTTGCTAGGTCGCCCGTGGATTCATGAGGCTGGGGCAATTACTTCAACACTTCATCAGAAACTGAAATTCATAAGAAATGACAAATTGGTAACCGTATGTGGAGAACGAGCTCTGATCGTCAGCAACCTGTCATCATTCTCCGACATAGTGTTGCACCCCAAAATTTGCCCATTTATTTATTCCTGATTGGCTTTCACATCACATTCATACACATACTCCATATAGGCCATGCATCCAAGGCATTCATCCATATCACTGTCACTATCCAAGAAAACTGGTGAAGAAAGAGGTTCAATGTGTGGGGTATCTGTGAGCAAAAGAGAAAGATTGAGGGCTTGACTGCACAATACTATTCTCATGGAAGTTCCCCTAAAGATCAGGATTTCACTCTCTCCAAGACAGGGCTCTGATTAAATGATACAGGCTTCAGATTCATCAAGATCGTCAAATTAGGGTTTTCTGACCAAAGCCAACTCTGTTGACTTTCTGGTCAAAATCTAATCGGGAAAGTGGGTATGGATGCAAAATATGGCTTCCTGGAAGAGATATCATATAATGGGCTTCTTTGATTGAAGATTGATTGAGAATTGGATCAGAAGAGGATTAATCAGGAAATTCATCTAGAACTGGAAAAAATCAGGGTCAACTGTCAAATATCGACTTTTGGGTGAAAAATCGGTCAAGGAAAGTCAATGGGGTGAAATAAAATCAAGGAAATATCAAGATTACCAAAAATGGCAAGTTAGTTGAAATGTGAAAGTTTCCAAAAGAGGAAAGATTCCAACACTTAGATTTTTTTTGAAGAGTTTAAGATTGGGTGAGCAGTCAACTTCATGCCACGATTACACGTGTCAAAAAGCATTATCTCAGAAAAAGTTCAACACCAATATTGCTCATCTCATGAAGCTGAACAACTTTGTAGTTGGAATCATTTTTAAAAGATGCTTGGATCAAAAGTTATTGAGGCCTGAAGTTGAACATTTTCATTGGAACACAAGGTAGGTTGCAAGGCAGATCTCTGGGCAAGCAGTAGGCAATTGATCAAGCACATGGCGTGCCATTTTCAAGATGAGTTCTAGAGAGCTATAAGCATATCTTGAACTCAAACTTGGTATCAATCTCTTCCTCTCCACGTCCTCTAACTAATAATCAAGGAGTCATGAATTTTGGGTGTATGTAGAGAGAGATATATAGGCTAAAAGTCACCCCTTCACTAAGTCATACGCTGCCAAGGATAAGGGCCAGAGCCCATGCCATACGCAGTCTTTTCATCGAACACATGGCGCACTGAATTCAAAGCTAGTTTTAGAGAGGCACAAAGATTATATGGAGCCAATCCCAGTGCCAAACGCATCCTTGCTATGTCATCTTTCTAATGAGCCTAAATTTGCAGCAATTGGACCCATATATGTCAACATAGAGACAATCAATGTGGTGCCTTCGTGAGACCACTTGTATGCCATGGACATGAGGCTAAGTCTTAGGTCACACGCGTGTCTGTTTTGCAGTTGTGCACTATCATGTTCAAGCATAATTTTGAGAGGCATGCAAGGCTTATCTTAAAGAGTGTCCAACACGAAATCCCTTCTACTCCATTTCCTCTTTCTATTGAGCATGAAGTTGGCACGAGTGATGAGTCATAGATGGAGATATATGAGCTTAAACTAGGCATCAAGAGTGATTACAATCATAGGGCAACAACGATTTTGCTGCAGCATGTACATGAAGACACCACAATCACCACTTTCCATATTCCACCATGCAAAGTATGATACGTGAAAAGCTCAACATAAACTTACTCCAATTGACAACCCTTGCTCACTAAGTCTTGAGGAGAAATATCCCACACTGCTCAGATCCAAAAGAGCCACTCTCACCTCACATTATATAAACTCCACACCTCACTCACACGAAGGACTTCATTTTCCAGATTCATCACACTTCACTCTCTTCTCTCCACTCTTTCTTCTTAACCTTCTCCCTCTCCCACATTATCTCCTTTCAACCACCTCTCACCACCCTAACAAACTTCTCCGGCCGTCACAACAAACTGTAACAAACTCTTCTAACCACCATAACCACCTCCTTCTCCACCATTGAACTTCCCTCATCCTTCCATCATCACCGCCATGAAAATCCTCAACCGCACCTTCATCAAGCTATCTCCCAGTCACGGTTCATACAGTTCAAGAATAAAAAACTGAGTTCAAGCATCATCAAGCTTCATCCCTGCATTTTCCGGAGTTCTTGACGAGGTCGCGGATCTTCTCGGAAGCGTTGCTAAGCTCCACGCACCAAAAGGAAGTAGGAGAGGTTTCTTACATCTTTCTTTCCAAGACTTGCATCAGGTATGATCTGGAAACTCTCTCAACATGTTAGCTACATTTAATAGGTCATGTGCATCAGGATCTTGAACTCATATGTATGTTATGCTACGTGTTATACCGGTATGAAGTTTTGTTCTTGAACAATTTCGATTTGGTTGATATAATTCTTGCTCGTGTGTTTGAATCTCATGTTCAAGTTCTGTGAACGTTTAGAATCGGATTAACATGTTTAAGATGAGATCTGGTAGAGTTTGTTCAAGTTAGGGTTTGTAAAATTTTGTTCGGATTGTACGTTAGGAGTAGAATCGATGAAAGCTAATGATAGATCTGTAATCTACGCAAAAATCTGAGTGGACCGGTGGTATTATTTTTGATTTCTGGAAAAAATATTGGAAGCCGCCGTGGGGATGGCCGGAGAAGATGACTGGCAAGGGAATCTCCGGCGCTATGGGTCTCATGAGTTTTTTTTAGACTTGCATACGTGTCTCGTTGTAATTGGCTTGCGCTTTTCCTTTTTGTCTTTTGCGAATGATTAGAAATGCGGTGTAAGCGTGGTATTGGTCCAGCTCATTACTTTTGTCTTATTCTTTTTAAGTTGAGTTGACCTATTGATACGTAGTCATGCAATTTTTTTGTCACGTTAATAAACCATGGTGCAAATACACATGCTGATAAGAGATGAACAAAATAAAAATGGGATCTGGGCCACGCATGATTGGGCTTGAGATGTTTCTGGATCACATCCCTCACTTTCTAATGCACCACCATGTTCTAGACTGGGCCTTAACGCGCAATGCTGTTTCCACCCCCTGAGTTTAGGCCCAGTTCTAAATTTTACTGTTTTTTTGTTCATTTTGATAGTTACTTTTGCACCCTACTGTTAAATAATAAAAACAAATCTATAAATAGTTTTTCTCTTTTATTTCTTTTTGCATATTAATTGAGTTTTTCTTAAACAAAAAATATTAAAAATTGTTTTTTAGCCATGTAGAATTTTAGGATTGAATATTTGTTTTGTTTGGATTTTAATTGTTGGATTTCTTTGAATTTTTGTTTAGTTAATAGATAATGATAATGCATGGCCTTTTGGTTTCAATTCTTGAAAATAGTTTCAACATGAATAAAAAATATAAAATTTGCTTGTGAATATTTTTCATGCTTAGTTTAGATTTTAATCCTTACTTTAATTTCTTTTAATTGAAATCTTTTTTTTTGTATTTTTTTAAGCTTGCTTAGCATAGTTTTAGATAGGAATTAGAATAACACTAGGTTTAGAAATTAGGCTAGTCCCCCTATTTTTCATTCTTTTTCTTTTTCAACATTAAAACACTAATAAATATCCAAAATAAAATCCCATAAAAAATACAAAGAAAATACTTAAAACACTAATAATCAAAGTGAAAATTCTTAAAAAGGGAATGAAACCTTGAAACATCCCTTGCTTAAGGGAATGTTCGAGTGCTTGGATCTCCCTTGCTTAAGGGTCCCATTCAGGCGTAAGTTCCCAACTTCTAAAAAACACAAACCAAAGAGTAACTCGAGTTTCCCTTGCTTAAGGGATTTCCTCGAAACGCTCAAACTCTCTTCTATCTCTCGCCCTCGTGGCATTCTTAAGAACATGTTGAATCCATTCCATAATTAGGCGTATAAGTCTCCAAAGGTCGAGCATCGTGGAGTGCGACTTTAACCTCTGTTCAACTAAAAAACACAAAAACATAGAAAATCTTGAGCCGAACTACGGTCGCTCTGATTCCTTGTAAGGGATACGTAGGCATTGGGTCGCGGGGCCTAAGCGAGCACACTTGTAAATAATTCCTTCTTTTCCCCGTATTTCTTTTGCATTCATTCGCATTTAGGTTTAGACATAGCTACACCCTTTAGATAGAAACAAACATAGGTGGATACCATCGAGTACGATGGGCGCGAGGGGTGCTAGCACCTTCCCCTTGCGTAACCGACTCCCGTACCCTTTTCTCTGGTCGAAAGACCTTGTGCTTATTTCGAGTTAGGTTTTCTGATATTCCTTTCCCGCGATGGGATGAATATATTAGTGGCGATTCTGATTCCATTTTTCGCGGTAGCGACACATAGAACCAAAAGAAGTTGTTGGAACTAAATTCCAAGCACTTTCCTTGGACAAAGGAAAGGAGAAAGCAGCGTCCATTTCTTCCTACAGAGATGCAATCCAAGTTGTAAAGGATGGCACTACCAGTGGTTGGGGACACATTAATATTCCTACCAACAACAAGAACAGAACAGGAGTTGGATTCTTTCCAACATCATCTGTCATACCCCAAAATTTGCCCGGTCAACTCATGTCTTTTAATTCATCAAGGATCAAAATTAAGAATCATGGGGTTTGACATTCCTATTGTCAAACCTGCGTTCTTATAAGATATCCTGAGTCAAAATGGGGGTTAAAATCAGAAAGTGCTTGAGCTCAGTCATCTAGCTCATCTATTCCGTCTTCTTGAGGTTTTTTTAGTCCTTTCTCACAAATTATTCACATGGTTTATTATTTATAATTAGTTTAATCATTTTATTATTATAACTAACTATTATTAATTAGTAGTGGTTTTAATAATATTATTATTAAAATTATTATAATTATTTTTAACTATTATTGTTATAATATACCATGGATTAATGGGGTAGTAATTTATTTGGACTAAAAGAAAAAAGATCAATTGGACAATAGGCCCATTAGGTATAAACAAAACCTAATTTAGGAGCAATATAAAAGAGAGGAGGCCGAAAAAGTTTGGAGGGGGGAGGGACATAATCCTTATTCATAAAACTCTCCATTCACGTTTTTCTTCGACCACTGTACACACCATTCAAAACCTTTACAAAAAAAAAAACCTTGAGTTCTACATTACCAAACCCAAATTCAATAGCCAAAGCTAAGCTTCCACAAACACAAATTCTGTAAAACAAATCATAATCTCCAATCCAACTTTCATAATACAAAGCAACACACAAACGACGCACCAAGCAAGCCATTGCCGACCAAGCTCCGGTTTCGAATGACCAAAACATAGAAAAAGATCCTCAACCGACGACGCTCTATCCACGCATGATCCGTGAAGACGCTCAGCCATGACCGGATCCGCAACAGATTCGACGAAACAACACACAAACGACATCGAGGCGAAATCGAAGAAGAATGAGATTGATGGACAACCACCCGACGACGCTGCCGAAAAAAATTGCAGGAAAAATGCTGTGAGAAAGAGAAGTTGGATCGCTTTTTTCTATTTGGGATTTCAGGTACCTATCTATTTTATCTCTTGGTTAATTTGTTTTTCTCATAAAATTGAAAACAACTATGTTATGCATCGTGGAGAATATGCAAATTTTGTGTGGCTGGTATATAGATCTTATCATGTGGTTTTGATATTATCTTTGCTTTTTATTTATCTTTTTTCTTTTTTTATTTTGCTGCCACATGTCATTTATATATATATATAGTTGAAAAGTCAAAAATATGGAGAAGAGGGGCGTACCGCCCCTGATGGTGTCTAATGTTGTGCTTCATTGCTTCTATTTACCTATTATTTGTATTGTTACTAATTGTAAGTTATTTATTAAAATATCAAAAGAACTAGAATAAAATAATTAATCAATTTAAATCATCTTTTCATATTAATATTGGATTAATATTAATAACCTAATATAATCTTATATATACAATTGAGTTTTAACTCATTAATTGTTTTAATCGAATCAATCGATTACGATGATTAGCGATAAAATTAATTTAATTTAGTTAATTTAGTTTAGGATTTATTTATTATGTGTTTCGACGGAATTAATCGATCGCGATGATTAATAATTAAATCCCATAATAAAAATACATCTATTTTGCTAAATGGTTTCAACCAAATCTATTGGTTGCGATGATTAGCATGTTCAATTCGTTATTATTTGTAATCGAAACTATCGGTTATGAGGGGTAACGATAAATTAATAAATTAATAATTAAAATACATCAATTTGCTAAAAGTGATAATCGAATCAATCGATTAGAATTGCCAGCAATCCTTCACTAATCTGTTAACTATGGTGATCAAACCTATTGATCATTGCGGTTAATAGTGCCATACTAAATCAGGGTTGTACGCCCATATTTCAAAACGCTTTTTCAGACATCTTTCAAACTTCAAGTTCAAAATACAGATTTTTATCTACGATAGGTTATTCAAAGCCTTCAAACTTTCAAATCAAATTTCAAACCTCAAGGGCGTACAACCCGTCTCCCGAACTACGTAGACTCTGATCCTCCCTAAGGAGGTACGTAGGCACTTGGCAACAAGGCGAGTCCCCCTCTTCAAAATCTCAATCATGTCATTAAAATTCTATTTGCCACATTTCTTTACAAACCCTGCCATGCAACCCTAATCTTTGAACATTAGCCTTTAGGAAAGGGCTGAGGGTGCCTAACACCTTCCCTCAGCCTGATTATAATAACTTACCCTCAATCTCTTATCTGTGTAGGGTTTCCTATTCGCCCTTCAGAATAGGTGGCGACTCGAAAGCTGAAATTTTTTAGGCAGGTTGCTACAGCTGGCGACTCTGCTGGGGACAACACTTTTGGTGAATTATTATGCTCCTAAGGCTTGAGTGGGTTTAGGTTTATGGCTCGTGGTTTATGGTTTAGGGTTTGTGGCACATTTTAGGGTTTGGCAAACTTGCCATTTTTTTAGGGTTTGGGGGGAGGTTCATCTTTTAATAAATATTAATGTATTTTTTTTATTATTTATTTGGTTTTGTTTTTTTTTGTTTATTTGTCTGCCTTGAAATGTTTAATTATTATATGCATCGCTGTCTTTATGTTGTGTTAAACCCTAAGCGTGGGAGTTAACTTTGAGATCAATAGGGGAGTATGAATCTCCTACGAATCTCACTGATAACTCCACTCGGAGTGGGTTGAGTATTCGGAAATGTCCAAAACGAGGCTTGACTTTGTTGAGGGCAGGACTGGATACTTGGCTGATCTCTCCGGGAACCTACCCCAAAAATTCGAACCTCATGGATAAAATGAGTTGTTCTAAAACCCAAAGAGACAAAAAGTCTCGGAGGCTACGAACGACCCCATGAGACCTTCTAGAACCCCCTATAAAAAGGTTGGCTCCCAAGAGCCGCTACGTCGAACCTATGAACCTGAGACTTTTGGACTTATGTGCTGATTATATATTTGCAATTTATATGCTTCGAGTATCTATGCGTTTCAATATTACAGGTATCCCTACGTATTCTCTAGCCTGTAGGGATTATATTTCTAAAAACGTATCCTTCATACGAAGGACACCTTTGTTAGCATACGTCGATTGGCCTCTCGATGGCCATGAGATCTAATGACTGTCTCGAACGGTCACCCCATGCTTACTCCTACGCACTCCCTAGCCCGTAGGGATTTTCCTTTTACATCTTTGTATTTTTACACCCACGTGTCCTTCCCACGAAGGACATCTTCATTAACGCATGTCGATTGGACTCTCGATGGCCATGAGATCTAGGGACTGTCTAGAACGGTCATCCCGTGCTTATTCCCGTATACCTCTAACTTGTAGGGTTTGGATATCCGTCTATACATCTTTCATCCCTAGCCTGTAGGGATTTCTCTTCACTCGATATCGTCCTTAGATAGGATGCGTTCCACATAGAGAACCTTCCCACGAGGGACAGTTTCGTAAGTACACGTCGAACGACCTCTCGAAGGTCATGAGACTTGGTGACCGTCTTGAACGGTCATCAGCTGCTACTTCCCACGCACGTCCTAATCTATTCCCATTAACGTGTCATAATATCTAGCTCGCAAATGTTTCATTAGAGTCTAATGGCATCCCTAAATCCGCATAGGTTATCCTTAGGATTATATTTGTCGCACGTCCGCATTGCATTACATATAAGGATTCATAATATACAAAAAATAAAGGAGTCCTTTGCATACGCGTACATTCGCATTTTCAGGCATTCATACATTTACATACACATTTGCATTTCCATCTTCACCCGCATCCATACTCACCGTGCTAGCCGGTTTCCTGAAACTCATGGAGAAAAATAAAAGGATCATAAACTATGGAGAAAGGAAGATAAGCTATCACCATGCCAGCCGCATGTCCATGCCTTGTCGTAACAGGATCATAAATACATCAAAGGTTATCATCGAGCAAGGATTAGTTCAACAAAGGAGTTCCCTCATAGATACACTTAAGAGGTATCTAGTCATAAAGGGGTTCATCTTAGAACATATCAAAGTTACAAGGACGCTCTACGATAACCTGGGGGCAAGGGTTAGTCCAACTGGGGCAACACCCTGAACGAAGATGCTTAAATACGATGGAGGGAAAGCGACATATGGTAACTCCCCACCAAGAAAAAAAAGGTCATGTGTTTTCTATATCAATCTACAAACTCTGAAGATTGCAAATGGTGGGATACTATCCTTAGGAAAAAGCAAAAGAGGTTAAGTCAAAGGAAACTCGTGAAGTTCCGATACGACGAAAACCCACCGCTTACAATTATTTCCGACAGGTTTGACGTGCCCAAGGAGAATTCAAGATTACCCTTTTACTTCTACAAGTCTAGGAACTAAGGAGTAAAGCAAGGTCAACGGACTCACAAAGGAGATTGCCCTTAGGATTAATAGGTTTATCTTTCTAGTTGTAATTCCTACGATCACAAAGTGTTATTCAATGTAAAACGTTGTACCTATCGAATAGTAATTCAATAAAAAGATCATGCATGTTTTGAAATCAATTCTTTCTCTTCGCTCTTGCATTACTACGACTTTCCATTTCAAATTATCACTCCCAACTATTAACAAACTTGAGGGAGAATGACGAATACAAAAACTAAGTCCAGCTAAATATATGCTTTCAAGGTAAGACCGAGCCGAGGATGTACAGGCATTGTTTCCATTCCCAAACAGTGGAGATATAAGGATGTTAATCCCTCGTCACCCCCTCGAGCCAGGAGTTGGAGCTTTCTTCTACTTTTTAAATAAACCTTGATTTCAACCAGGGGCAGGGTAGATTTCAATTAATTCAATGGCGTATCTTGGTTGTCAAGAGAATCACTCAATCCAAGCAAAGGATCAAGCAAAGCAAAGGTTCAAGCATATTTTCTTCCTCGCATTCATCAAAGATTGAGGAAGTAATGGAGATAACATTCACAACAATCTTCTTCCTCATTACATCATTCAAGATCGAGGAAGTATCAAAGGCGAAGCTTACAAATCAAAATCGACATGGCAGTCACAACATTCAATATCCAAGGATCAAGTACTTCAAAAGGAGCATTCGAAAGAAAAAGGAGAAAAACGCCCGCTAAGTCAAAATGGAAAATTCCATGAAAACAAAAGAACGACTTAGGCAAAAATTAGGGCATCCCGATGGATCAAACTCAAGGAGTTGGTTCATGCAAAAATAAGGGATAAATAAAACAAAGGCAAAATACAAAGTACAATCTTGTGACTGTTAAATCATCGAAGCTTCTCGTCTATGCTTGGATCTTTACAACTTTTTTCATCAGTGCTTGGATCTCTACTAAGGCTTCCGCTCCACATCAAAACTGATTCTCTTACAAACAAAGCACATCCATTGGATTAAGCGAATTCTTAGGATCTGGAGGACATCAAGGAGAGAAGGGTGGGATAAATAAATTTTTGAGCCTTATATCCATTGTTTCTTAAAACATGAACCAGACCAAGTTACAACATGCAAAAGTCCTAATTGAGGCAAGGTTAACCATGAAAGCATGCTAAGCAGGATTTGTTATACTGACTCCTATGTTTGTTAAAACTATCTCTAACCAATGTGCTTCTTCAAGCATTATTTCCAAAACCATCCAGTCCTAATTCATAACGGACTTCGATTTTAAAACTTGCATACGCATTCCATTGGAGCTACTTCTCAAAAGGTACAACACCATCTACGAGTATACACTCAGCATCGAGGAAATCTCGAAATGGGTTAATCAAAGGTGATCATTTCTAATAAAGACCCTGGAGTCGGGGGAACCACATCTAGGGGGTTCTCCTAAACAGGGGCAAACTTTCAAGGATCGCAGGGGCATACAATCAAAGATCCTATCTACTAGGGGCATTCTTCCTAAGGTTCAATCGACCTGGGTCACCTCTCGAAACAATCTCAAACAGGGGCATGTCAAACATGGGAAGAATTCAAATTCAAAGGATAGAATACCATGGATAACCTTCCATAACCTGGAGATCAGGGGCACACCCTTCAATCTAAACGTCGAAGCATATGACAAGGCTATTCCCTGGGGCACTTCCTTCATAAGCATCTTTCTCCATGAAAATACTGTGGCAATGGATATCAAATCCGCAAGACACACAACAAAAGGAAAAAGGCGTTCTCGCACTTTACAACATCGAACAAATCTTTCTCCTGACTACGATCTTCAAAGTTTAAACAAAACAGGTATTGGGAAATCGCGCTAGCATCACACCCCGTCTTATCAAACAAACCCGCAACTCCAGCGAAATATATGCGCTTTGGTTATTAATAACCTATCATTGGAGCATCATACAAATATGTACAAATCATGCATTACATACATTGGTTGATACATTACACCGTAACTTGTTATGTGGTCTTCTTTAAGATAAATCTCACGGTCCTTTCTAGGAGTCTCCTCAAGCGGTCTTATTCAAGACGAATTGTCATCCTTTTCAGGAACCTCTTTAGGTAGGCATTTTCAAGACATTCCTTTTCTAAATACCTTTTCAGGTAGTCTTCTTTAAGACACTTCTTTCCCCAAGTCCTTTTCAGGTAGTCTTGTTCAAGACGTTTTTTTTCTAAGTACCTTTTCAGGTAGTCTTCTTTAAGACATCCCTTTTTCTAAAGTTCCTTTTCAGGAAGTCCTTTTCAAGACGTCCCCTTTTCTAAGTACCTTTTCAGGTAGTCTTCTTTAAGACATCCCTTTTTCTAAAGTTCCTTTTCAGGTAGTCTTCTTCAAGACATTCTTTTTCTAAATACCTTTTCAGGTAGTCTTCTTCAAGACGTTACTTTTCTAAGTTCCTTTTCAGGTAGTCTTTTTCAAGACGTTCCCTTCTTTCTAAGTTCCTTTTCAGGTAGTCTTCTTTAAGACATTACTTTTCTAAGCACCTTTTCAGGTAGCCTTCTTCGAGACATTCTTGTCCTAAGCACCTTTTCAGGTAGTCCCTTTCAAAAAAAAAAAAACAATTCGTCATCCCTCTCAAGAACCTCTTCAGATAGTCTTCTTTAAGCCATCTTTCAACCTTTTCAGGTAGTCGTCTTTAAAGACATTCTTCATTCCTTGCTAAGAACTTTTTCAAGTGATCTTCTTTAAGACAAATTTCTATCTACTATAAGAGCCTTTACAGGTGGTCTTCTCTAAGACAAATTGCTACCATTTCGAAAAATCATTTCAGATAGTCTTCTTTAAGACAAACATTCACACCCATTCAAAAGACCTTTTCGGGTAATCTTACAGAAGACATTACTTCGTTCCACTCATTACGTCAACCAAGCATACGCATATGCATAAGCATACATAAACATTACAAAGTCCAGTTCCCGTATGGTAGTCAGTCCTCGTCTGACCGTTACATCAAAATTCAAATCATACAACATATGCATGCGTAAGCATTCACACATACGCATTATACAAACAACAGGGGCATGTGCATAACGCATAAGCATGATGCATACGCATTTACAAAATTCTACATAGGTAAATTTCGCGATAACACTCGCGGATAACCCTATTGGTGGTACAGGTAAATTCTGCGATGACACTCGCAGATAACCCTGGTGACATAGGTAAATTTCGCGATAACACTCGCGAATAACCCTATTGGTGGTACAGGTAAATTCTGCGATAACACTCGCAGATAACCCTGGTGACATAGGTAAATTTCGCGATAACACTCGCGAATAACCCTATTGGTGGTACAGGTAAATTCTGCGATAACACTCGCAGATAACCCTGGTAACATAGGTAAATTTCGCGATAACACTCGCGAATAACCCTATTGGTGGTACAGGTAAATTCTGCGATAACACTCGCAGATAACCCTGGTGACATAGGTAAATTTCGCGATAACACTCGCAAATAACCCTATTGGTGACACAGGTAAATTCTGTGATGATATTCGCAGATAACCCTGTCGGTGCAGGTGAACTTGCTAGAATTATAGCAAGCAATCCTATTGGGGTCCACAAACTGCGGAAACTTACTAGAACTATAGTAAGTGGGGGTTCACAAACTACGGAAATTTACTAGAACTATAGTAAGTGGGGGTTCACAAACTACGGAAACTTACTAGAACTATAGTAAGTGGGGGTTCACAAACTGCGGAAGCTTGCTGACCATAGCAAGCCAATTACACAACCAACAGAAGGTCCTCGCTATTCCTTTTCAGGAGCCTTTCCAGGCAGTCTTCTTTAAGACGTATTCCATCTAGGAGCTTTTCCAGGCAAACGGAGATTCAAAAAGAATTTCACAACAAAGGAGTTTACAAAGGGGTTTACAAAAGTTTCTCAATTGGGTTTATCACGTTAGTCCCTCGGCAGTGATCTTCTCCAAAACATCATCAATAACAATCAAAGGTTTTATCTTTCTTTTCAGAATTACTAACATACTTCGATTAACGTAACTAACAATCATGCATCATTTCAACTAACTAACCTCATTCATACATTACGCATATACATACATGGCTCTCATTTATTTTGAGAAGCGCACTGCATCATGCATCGCATGCATCATAAACATTGCATAAAGTCCAAGTTGCCTTTTTAGGCCACGCTACGATCTGAATGCGTAGCTCCTACAAAAAAAAAAGAGAAGGAAGAAGGAGGAACATTTTCCCTGGGTGGCATCTGTAAGCCAATCTCCCACGAAATTCTTTCCCGACAAAGGCAAATTTCAGGGCATTTCATGTGTCCAATCATCTTCTACCTTCAGATCACGATAGGCAGACGTGCTTATCTGACTCTTCAGGTTTAAGAAGATTGAACAGGGGCAGCTGTCATACCCCAAAATTTGCCCGGTCAACTCATGTCTTTTAATTCATCAAGGATCAAAATTAAGAATCATGGGGTTTGACATTCCTATTGTCAAACCTGCGTTCTTATAAGATATCCTGAGTCAAAATGGGGGTTAAAATCAGAAAGTGCTTGAGCTCAGTCATCTAGCTCATCTATTCCGTCTTCTTGAGGTTTTTTTAGTCCTTTCTCACAAATTATTCACATGGTTTATTATTTATAATTAGTTTAATCATTTTATTATTATAACTAACTATTATTAATTAGTAGTGGTTTTAATAATAATATTATTAAAATTATTATAATTATTTTTAACTATTATTGTTATAATATACCATGGATTAATGGGGTAGTAATTTATTTGGACTAAAAGAAAAAAGATCAATTGGACAATAGGCCCATTAGGTATAAACAAAACCTAATTTAGGAGCAATATAAAAGAGAGGAGGCCGAAAAAGTTTGGAGGGGGGAGGGACATAATCCTTATTCATAAAACTCTCCATTCACGTTTTTCTTCGACCACTGTACACACCATTCAAAACCTTTACAAAAAAAAACCTTGAGTTCTACATTACCAAACCCAAATTCAATAGCCAAAGCTAAGCTTCCACAAACACAAATTCTGTAAAACAAATCATAATCTCCAATCCAACTTTCATAATACAAAGCAACACACAAACGACGCACCAAGCAAGCCATTGCCGACCAAGCTCCGGTTTCGAATGACCAAAACATAGAAAAAGATCCTCAACCGACGACGCTCTATCCACGCATGATCCGTGAAGACGCTCAGCCATGACCGGATCCGCAACAGATTCGACGAAACAACACACAAACGACATCGAGGCGAAATCGAAGAAGAATGAGATTGATGGACAACCACCCGACGACGCTGCCGAAAAAAATTGCAGGAAAAATGCTGTGAGAAAGAGAAGTTGGATCGCTTTTTTCTATTTGGGATTTCAGGTACCTATCTATTTTATCTCTTGGTTAATTTGTTTTTCTCATAAAATTGAAAACAACTATGTTATGCATCGTGGAGAATATGCAAATTTTGTGTGGCTGGTATATAGATCTTATCATGTGGTTTTGATATTATCTTTGCTTTTTATTTATCTTTTTTTTTTTTTTATTTTGCTGCCACATGTCATTTATATATATATAGTTGAAAAGTCAAAAATATGGAGAAGAGGGGCGTACCGCCCCTGATGGTGTCTAATGTTGTGCTTCATTGCTTCTATTTACCTATTATTTGTATTGTTACTAATTGTAAGTTATTTATTAAAATATCAAAAGAACTAGAATAAAATAATTAATCAATTTAAATCATCTTTTCATATTAATATTGGATTAATATTAATAACCTAATATAATCTTATATATACAATTGAGTTTTAACTCATTAATTGTTTTAATCGAATCAATCGATTACGATGATTAGCGATAAAATTAATTTAATTTAGTTAATTTAGTTTAGGATTTATTTATTATGTGTTTCGACGGAATTAATCGGTCGCGATGATTAATAATTAAATCCCATAATAAAAATACATCTATTTTGCTAAATGGTTTCAACCAAATCTATTGGTTGCGATGATTAGCATGTTCAATTCGTTATTATTTGTAATCGAAACTATCGGTTATGAGGGGTAACGATAAATTAATAAATTAATAATTAAAATACATCAATTTGCTAAAAGTGATAATCGAATCAATCGATTAGAATTGCCAGCAATCCTTCACTAATCTGTTAACTATGGTGATCAAACCTATTGATCATTGCGGTTAATAGTGCCATACTAAATCAGGGTTGTACGCCCATATTTCAAAACGCTTTTTCAGACATCTTTCAAACTTCAAGTTCAAAATACAGATTTTTATCTACGATAGGTTATTCAAAGCCTTCAAACTTTCAAATCAAATTTCAAACCTCAAGGGCGTACAACCCGTCTCCCGAACTACGTAGACTCTGATCCTCCCTAAGGAGGTACGTAGGCACTTGGCAACAAGGCGAGTCCCCCTCTTCAAAATCTCAATCATGTCATTAAAATTCTATTTGCCACATTTCTTTACAAACCCTGCCATGCAACCCTAATCTTTGAACATTAGCCTTTAGGAAAGGGCTGAGGGTGCCTAACACCTTCCCTCAGCCTGATTATAATAACTTACCCTCAATCTCTTATCTGTGTAGGGTTTCCTATTCGCCCTTCAGAATAGGTGGCGACTCGAAAGCTGAAATTTTTTAGGCAGGTTGCTACATCATCAAAGACTATTCCAGGAATTGAGGTAGTTCTTCCAATTCAAGAAACTTTCCGCAGCGGAGGTTTTCTTCAACCTGTTCAACAAACAGTCAATACCATCGGTACGAAAAACACCGATGAAGAGGAATGTATGTCCTACCTTCTCGAAGCAGGATACATATCCCTATCAGAGTCTGAATCACCTTGCTGTTATCCGACTAAGGGATCTGAAAGTAAGACTCAACCAAACAGTGATGAAGTTACTGACAGCTTCACCACCAGAAGTCATGATTCATCAGAAGAAGTTCCTCCTATCCCCGAAGAAACCTGGGATACATTAGGAGAACCAAGCGGAAAATTCGACTACATGGTGAAATACTCCGCTCCTGAAAGTTCAAGAATCTCTCTTGAAGATATTGTTCCAACTGGATGGAACAGTGATTTTGAGTATCTCTCTCAGCCAAAAGAGATATATAACCCTTGCTATTCATCATCATCGACTGGTGAAATCATCATTGAGGATTATATCCCCAAGTCACCTTCTGAGGCTACGGATCTAGAGTTCACATATCTAGTCAATGCCATCTTGGGAGAAGAGCAAGACCAAAATACAGAAGAGGATGATCTCGAAAGTGTCTCCGACAACGAGTCTCTCCATTCAGAAGATTGGAAGTTTCCCCAAAAGAAAGACCGACATACTCCACTTGGAAATGGGTATGCTCACACCGCTCAGTCTGCTGAAGTAGAAGAAGATCGTCTGAGTGTTGCAAAGACAGTGGTTGGTAAATCAAGACCTACCACAGGCCAGCTTAAGCCTAAGGTTCCAGATTACTTAGTGCACAATGGGGTTCGCCACTATTGGACAGCTGTTGAAGTTACAACTATTGTTCGCACTCCTAAGTAGGAACTTTCACCGTTATTTTATCCTCTCACCATAGCCCAGGGTGAAGAGATGTTTTCATAGGGCTTTGCATTTTACTATTTCTTAGAAAAATGTCCCTCTTTGCTTTGCCCAAAGCAATAGAGTTTTGTTTTATAGGGCCTTTGTTTCAAGAAATGACTGTTCATAAATAAAAATGTCATTCTGTTCCTTCGTTTAGTTTTTCCTTTTCTCTTTTTTCGGAAATTGGTAATCCTAAAAAACACCCCTAAAAACATCAAAAAATTCCATTAACTGCATACACCGAGTCTTCCCTCGTTGTCTAAATAAAATTTATCACACATATGCAGATTAATCATAAAATACCCCGTTGAAACGTGCGATCGTATGACTTCTCCAAGCTTTGAGTTTCCTGTATTCGAGGCAGAGGAAGAAGAAGACGAAGAAATATCAAAGGAAATTTCACGATTACTTCAACAAAAGGAAGAGGCCATTCAGCCATATAATGAGCCTCTAGAGATCATTAACCTTGGTTCCGATGGAAACAGAAGAGAGGTTAAGATTGGAGCTTCGCTCAGTTCAGAGATCAGAGAGAGTTTGATACAACTGCTCAAAGAATTCTCAGATATCTTCGCTTGGTCTTATCAGGATATGCCAGGGTTGGATACCAGTATAGTGGAGCATCACTTGCCATTAAAAGCAGAATGCCCTCCGGTCAAGCAAAAATTGAGAAGAACTCATCCGGAGATGGCCATGAAAATCAAAGAGGAAGTTCAAAAGCAGATCAACACAGGTTTCCTCGTCACTTCAGAATACCCTCAGTGGATAGCTAACATTGTTCCCGTTCCTAAGAAAGACGGAAAAGTCCGCATGTGCGTCGACTACAGAGATTTGAACAAAGCTAGCCCTAAGGATGATTTTCCTTTACCACATATCGATATGTTGGTTGACAGTACAGCAAAATCCAAAGTTTTCTCATTCATGGACGGATTTTCAGGATACAACCAAATCAAAATGGCACCTGAAGACATGGAGAAAACAGCTTTCATCACCCCCTGAGGCACGTTCTGCTATCGTGTTATGCCTTTTGGACTAAAGAACGCAGGGGCAACTTATCAAAGGGCCATGACTACGCTTTTCCACGACATGATGCATAAAGAAGTGGAAGTCTATGTGGACGACATGATTGCCAAATCAGAAAATGAAGAAGATCACATACAGAATCTGACAAAGTTATTTCAACGCTTACGGAAGTTTCAGCTTCGCCTGAACCCCAACAAGTGTACCTTTGGTGTCTACTCAGGCAAACTCCTTGGTTTCATCGTCAGCAAACGAGGAATTGAAGTAGATCCAGACAAAGTCAAGGCAATTCAAGAAATTCCTTCACCCAGAACCGAGAAACAAGTTAGAGGATTTCTTGGACGTCTGAATTACATCTCGAGATTCATATATCTCATGACTGCAACTTGTGCTCCTATTTTCAAACTTCTACGGAAAAATCAAAGTTGCGTCTGGATAGACGATTGTCAGAAAGCGTTCGACAGCATTAAAGAATATCTGCTCGAACCACCCATCTTGTCTCCTCCAGTGGAAGGAAGACCTTTGATAATGTACTTAACCGTCTTAGAAGATTCCATGGGTTGTGTCCTTGGACAACAAGACGAGACGAGAAGAAAAGAGCATGCCATTTACTATCTAAGCAAGAAATTCACTGACTGTGAATCCCGCTACTCCATGCTCGAGAAGACGTGTTGTGCTTTGGCCTGGGCTGCCAAGCGTCTCCGCCAGTACATGATTCGACATACTACTTGTTTGATCTCTCATATGGATCCAATCAAGTACATCTTTGAGAAGCCTGCCTTAACTGGGAGAATTGCCCGTTGGCAGATGTTGTTATCAGAATATGACATTGAGTATCACGCACAGAAAGCCGTGAAAGGAAGCATTCTAGCTGAGCACCTGGCTCACCACCCACTCAATGGTCATGAATCAACCAGTTTTGACTTTCCGGACGAGGACGTCATGTACCTCAAGATGAAAGATTGCGACGAGCCACTACCAAACGAAGGACCTGAGATAGGATCCCAGTGGGGCTTAATCTTTGACGGAGCTGTCAATGCTTATGGACGAGGAATTGGGGCAATCATTGTTACACCTCAGGGTACCCATATTCCATTTACTGCCAGATTAACTTTCAAGTGCACAAGCAATGAGGCCGAATATGAAGCTTGCATCATGGGTCTCGAAGAAGCCGTGGATCTAAGAATCAAACACTTGGATGTATACGGAGATTCTACTTTGGTCATCAATCAAATCAAAGGAGAATGGGAAACACGCCAACCAGGGCTAATTCCTTACAAAGACTACGCGAGAAGATTGTTACCATTCTTCGACAGGGTAGATTTCCATCACATTCCTCGCGAAGAAAACAACTTGGCTGATGCATTAGCCACACTCTCTTCCATGATTAGGATAAATCATTGGAATGACATTCCTCGGATCGATGTTATGCGCCTGGATAGGCCCGCTCATGTTTTCACAGTAGAAGCAATCATCGACGACAAATCGTGGTATCACGACATCAAGAACTTTCTTCAAAAGCAAGAGTACCCTCTTGGGGCGTCAAAGAAAGATAGAAAGACTTTGAGCAGGTTAACTTGTAGATTCTTCCTGAATGAAGATGTTCTGTACAAGAGAAACTTCGACATGGTTCTGCTCAGATGCGTTGACAGAAAAGAAGCAGAAGTACTCATGAGAGAAATACATGAAGGTTCCTTTGGTACTCACACCAATGGACATACCATGACAAGGAAAATACTGAGAGCAGGATATTATTGGCTGACGATGGAGTCAGATTGCTACCAGTACGCAAAGAGGTGTCACAAATGTCAGATTTACGCCGATAGAATTCATGTGCCACCATCTCTTCTCAACATACTCTCTTCCCCTTAGCCTTTCTCCATGTGGGGAATCGATATGATTGGAATGATCGAGCCAAAAGCGTCCAACGGACATCGCTTCATCTTGGTAGCTATAGACTATTTCACCAAATGGGTTGAAGCAGCTTCATATGCAAACGTTACAAGACAAGTTGTTGTCAGGTTTATCAAGAATCACATCATCTGTCGCTACGGCATTCCTAGCAAGATAATCACTGACAATGGGTCAAATTTGAATAACAAAATGATGAAGGAGCTCTGTGAAGAATTCAAGATTGAACATCACAACTCATCTCCTTACAGACCAAAGATGAATGGAGCTGTAGAAGCAGCTAACAAAAACATCAAGAAAATTGTTCAGAAGATGGTCATCACTTACAAAGATTGGCATGAAATGCTCCCGTTTGCTCTTCATGGTTACCGTACATCAGTACGTACTTCGACTGGAGCAACTCCTTTCTCCCTTGTATATGGCATGGAGGCAGTCCTACCCATAGAGGTTGAGATTCCATCAATGAGAGTCTTGATGGAGGCAAAATTAACAGAAGCCGAGTGGTGTCAAAGCAGATTCGATGAATTGAACTTAATCGAAGAAAAGCGCATGACAGCTTTATGCCACGGTCAGCTATATCAACAAAGAATGAAGAAATCTTTCGACAAAAAGGTTCGACCTCGCACAATCAAAGAAGGCGACCTTGTACTCAAAAAGATTCAATCTTTTCTCACAGATTCAAGAGGAAAATGGACTCCCAATTATGACGGCCCCTACGTGGTCAAGAGAGCTTTCTCAGGAGGAGCCTTAATACTCACGACTATGGATGGAGAAGAATTCACCCGTCCTGTGAACGTCGACGCAGTCAAGAAATACTTCGCCTAAATAATCAAAAGAACAGCTCGCTAAGTTGAAAACTCGCAGAGAGCAGCTTAGGCAAAAAAGAGCGTCTCGGTGAATCGAAAACCCGAAAGGGCGATTCAGGCAAAAGTTAGAGACATACAAAAATAAATAATCAATCCCGGTAGACTTAAAACCCGAAAGGGGTAGTTTACGCAAAAGTTAGGGATACATGGCAAGTAACTGTGTTCAGGATAAACTTGATCATTCAAAAATCCATAGCGGAGTATTCATCAGCAGTAGGTCATCTTCTACGAAGCACGAATACAGCGCAACCCGGAGTGGAAGGGAAAGATAACGGTCGTCACGTTTCATCGTAGCCCTTTTCCCGAAAAATTACCAATTTCCAACTTTGTAAATACTCCATGGAATCAAGCTTTTGGCTGATTACCATTCCATATATAATAATTTGAGCCTTGTGCCTTTCTTTGCAATTGAGTCTTATTCAGTTTCTTGAAATGCATTTTAAGTTTAAACAGTCATTTTTCTTGAAACAAATGTTTTCATAAAATAAAATGAATTTACTTGCAAAAATAAAGGTGAAATTTCTTTCTGAGGTTTTACAAACAATAGGAAGAATGCAAACAGTTGCTTCGAGAACGGTTGAGACTCCGGGAACCAAGATTTCCCCATGAGGTCGCTTTGCGAACATCTCCCGATGACGGATCTTCACTTCAATTCACATTACTCACTTCGGACAGCGGACAACTGATAACCAGGTATTCCCGACAGAGTTCAAACTACAAGAAGAAGACATCTTCTGATCAACAAGATTCAAGTCGTATCATAGGATTTTACATCCGCGACAATTCTATTCACTTTCACTTTACATTTTATATTTGTCATAATATTCATGCATACATTATAACTGCATAGTCGAGTCAGGCTTTGATCATGTGAATGCCCGAGTCATTAAAGCATATACTCAAGATTCCCCTGCAAAGTTGTGAAAGGGTTTTTCTTCTTCATAAAGAAGGTTCATACGCCCAAATTCCCCAAGCAAGTCAACAAATGGTAGTCTCCCTCAAAGAGATAGTTTGTTCACTTTTGGAATTCCCCAACTGAGAATCTCCTGCAGAGCGACGCTCGGCAATTTTCTTCAAATAAGATAGTTTGTTTCGCATTTTGGAATTCCCCACAGGGTCGATGAGCGGTTCTCTTCTCCAAGAAGTGTGGATTCCCCGACATAATTGATAAGTGGTAGTTTTTCCTCCTGGAAAACAGTTTGGTATTTCCCCAGCAGGGTCAAGAGATGCCACTCTTCGTCAAAGAAAATAATTGGGAATCTCCCCCAACAGATCGACGAATGATCCCCAGCGAAGTCAGTGAATGGCAATCTCTTTTGGCAAAAGACAGTTCACTCACTTTTTCGGACAAAAATAACGAATAGCAGCCTTCTTCATGAAGACAGTTCGTTTCACTTAAAGATTCCTCAACAGGATCAGCAAATGGCAGTCTCTTTCAGCAGAAGACAGTTTGCTCACTTTCTTTCACGACAGGATCAACAAATGGCAGTCTCTCCCAGTAGAAGACAGTTTGTTCCCCTAGCAACTGGCAAATGGCAGTCTTTCCCCAAGGAAAGACAGTTTGTCTGTTAAAAACTCAAGCAATCAACAAATGGCAGTCTTTCCCCAAGGAAAGACAGTTTGTCTGTTAAACACTCAAGAGATCGACAAATAGCAGTTTCTTCAAACAGTTTGTCTGTTTCTGGGATGTTTCATCCCCTTCAGAGTTGACAAATGGCAGTTTTCCTCCTAGGAAAACAGTTTGTTAATTCCCCTCAGAGTTGACAAATGGCAGTTTTCCTCTTAAGAAAAACAGTTTGTTGATTCCCCGGCATGAGTCGACAAATGGCAGTTTTTCCTCTTGGGAAAACAGTTTGTTGATTCCCTGGCGTAAGTCGACGAATGGCGGTTTTCACCCCGAAAACAGTTCGTCCGCTTTCAAGCAAAGTCATTAGCCCCTCAAAAGATCATGAGGCCATATGACATTCTTTCAAAGACGTCAAGTCAAAAGGAAAGATGGTGAAGTTTCTCTACTACCATCAAATGGCGTCTCATCTCCAAGTGCTGATGAGAAGTTTGGTGAGGAAACAAACCTTTGAAGTTTCTCTACTACCATCAAATGGCATCTCATCTCCAAGTGCTGATGAGAAGTTTGATGAGGAAACGAATCTTTGGAAATTTTTCTCTTTATCTGAGATAATTGTCCAAACACGACTGAGACCAGTTTCGAGATATGGACATCCGAAACAAAGGAGAGGTTGTTTACCTTTTTCTAAGTGTCAACACTTAGTTAAAGAAGATGGATTGCGCATCCTACATTGCCATCCATTTACCAGAGTCCACATCAAGTATTTCTACAGGAGTTTGCCTCCTTATCCCCCGCCAAGTGCGACAACGGGATCAAGTCATGCAAGGATTTTGTCAATTACAACATCTCAGGAGCGCCCAAAATTCGGGCATTCTTTGATATTTAAGTCTCTTTCACGCAGGAGAGATCGAGATATCAATCTCTCTCCCTCCAGATAAAAGAAACTTAAATAGGGGCATCTGTCATACCCTAATTTTTGACCCCCCTGAGATGACATACCTTCAGGATTTTCAGGTCAAAACTAGTGCCCAAAGCAGTCACTTCTTCATCTGGCATTTAATCAAGGATGTTCAAAGACAAGAAAACTCAGGAAAAGGATCAATCAGTAGAAGGATTAGTCTCTAACATAATCATAGGACTCAAGAGCTTCATTTTCTCACCTATGATTGATTAGATACCCAATCCTCTGAATACAGATTTACTCAAGTCACCAGACTAGGGTTTTGAGCCTATCAAGGACTAAAATCAGGGATCACCTTTGGGAAACCCTAAAAAGCCCCAGGGGATCATTCAAAGACATCAATCATCTTCAAATAGCTCATATAACAAGATCCACTGGACATTACACCTCAATTCAAAGTCTACAGTCATCATTTTCATCTGGTCGACAATTAGGGTTTTTTGACCCAATTCACCAGGATAGTTGACTTTTAATCAGAGGCATGGATCCAAAACTCAAGACATGATTCAAGAACTTTTACCACCTCAATATAACCCATTTACATCACTCATTTGAGGAGAAGATCTTGATTCTACACAAAAGTCCAAATCTCACCTTATCTGGAAAAAGTCAACTGTATGGGATCACCTTTGACTTTTAAGATTTTTGGTCAAACCATGACTTTCAAGGATCAATATCATCAATATATGGATATTAAAGTCATTTGACCAAAGAAATTCAAGAAGAATCTTCAAGGAGCAAAAAATCGGGAATTAGGGTTTTTGAGGGCATTGTGGGAACTCAAAATTTCACCTACACAACTCAAAAAACTTCCAACATGAAAGTTGTAGATCTTGCAAAATAAAACAACATCTTACAATGGAAATTTTTTCAAAAGATCAATCATTTAAGAGTTTTGGAAATTTTGAAGTTTTAGGTCATAAACACTTAGAAAATTTTCTAAGTGTTTTAACCTAGTTTTCTTCCAACTTTGGCCTCATTTTCACAAATTTGCCAAAGGATTCTGAAGAAACTCCAAACTAATGATTTGAAGTAGATGTTTAGGGCTTTCCAAATTGTGTTCAACCTTCTCCAAATTCATTTTGAGCTAGGAGTTATGCTTGTTCAAAGTTGGCCTCATGAAGTGAAATTATAGGTCATGCATCATTTTTGAACTTTGCAATTTTGTGCACATGACCTCAATTATGGATGCTACACGACCCATAACACATCTGAAAACATGCCATGCATTCATTTTCACCATGCCATGATAATTGAGGAAGATTCCTAAAACAAGAACATGTGATTATGTAATGATTACATTTGAGAATTTATGGCAAATTGATGAATCACCCAAGGAATCTTGTCACCAACCAATTAGAGCTCACTTTGTATCTGAAATGTTCCCTAAGATCAGATAGAATCAATGGATAAGGAGCTGGCTCGAAAATGCAATGATCACACTTGGATATTCTTTGAAATTTCTTCATGGCTAAGAAACCAAATTCACTTCACTAAGCAAGCTCACTCTCTCAATCAGTACTGAATCATTTTCCTATAAATAGAAGAGCATACCTCAGTAGAAAGGCACACCAAAGCAACCATATTCCTTGCTTTCTCTTTCTCTTCTCATGCTTATTGTTTTTCAAAGTTCTTTGGCAAGAAGAATCGTTTTCTTCAAACCAGAGCTTATCTTTGGAAAGTAAGCATTCTAACATCTCAAGGAGGTTCATTTGAGGTGATCCAAGCACCTGGATCACTTCTGTAAGTAGAGGAACGCCATTGTTGCTCTCACTTTGGAGCTGTTGCAGTTGGAGGTCCATAGAGCAATTCAGAAGGTTTCCAACAAAGCCAAGCATCCAGGCACGTTCCATAGAAGGTAGTGGAGCTATCCAGATGGCTGCAGCTCGTCTGTAACTCAAGAATCATCACTCTCCATGTTCACTTGAAGCTCAAATTGAGGGAGGTCCATAGAGCAATTCAGGAGAATTGAAGTTACAATAAACATCCAGTTAGCATCACTGAGTCACAAGGAAGCTTTTGGGATCATTCATACAAGCCCAGGTGCTCTCTAACATCCTCACGACCTTCATTTTCAGAGGTAAGTTTCTCAACTCCATCTCTTTGATTCGTGTATCTTTCTGGCTAAAACTCAACACCATT
Organism: Vicia villosa; assembly: GCF_029867415.1. NCBI lineage: Eukaryota > Viridiplantae > Streptophyta > Magnoliopsida > Fabales > Fabaceae > Vicia > Vicia villosa. The sequence continues at coordinate 473,605 of NW_026705587.1, forward strand.
CTATTCAGCATCATAAGAGGATTAAAAACCCTCTATCATCAGTCATTTATGCTTCAGTATAGTCATTTAATTTGAATTCCAAATTTTAGGGTTCTTCACGTATTTTAGATAATTCAGTAGATATAGTTAATATAAATTCATAATAGTTACATATCTAGAATCGTGAGTGAATTTAGAGCAAGTTTGGTCTTTATATCGTTGCAAATGGTTGAGGATTGAGAGAGTTCAGAAATTCAAATTGTTGGAGCTTGAGGAAGAAGATGACAATGGTGGTGGCGCGCAAATTTCAAATCTGAGGGCCAAGTTTATTTTATTTTGAATGGTTTGTGTTTTACAAACGAATTCATCGTTTGCCCTAGTGGCCTCACATGCGCTCTTAGTCTCCTCATGCCCAAGGTCTGGGGTTCGAATCCCCCTCGCCTCAGACCTTTTGATTTTATTTTCTTTTTGCTCCTATACACTTAAGCAATATATGAATTGCCTTGAAGCCAGTTTGCTATCACCACACGCGCGTTGGCTCAGTGGTGTTTGTTTTGAGTGTGTGACCTAGAGGGCGTGGGTTCAAATCCTCCAAGGGCCAAACTATTTTTTTAACACCCATTTTCTTTCATTTTTCTCACAAACTTCACACAATTAATTCACTTATCAAATTAATTCATTTTCACTTCATTTTTCACACACTTGTTATTTAATATACCTATTTTATGAATAACCAAAAAAATCATAGAAATATTATTTATTTCATGTATTTTAATTAGGTTTAAAATAGTATGTTTTAAATGTTTTCTTAAACACTTTAAAATATATATTTTCATTTTATTTTAACCTAATTACTTTGTGAATAATTTTATGATAAAACCCTATTTATTTAGGTCTTAATTAGGTATAGATTTCATCTTTGCCTTAATTAAGTTGACTTTTGTCAATTTACAAAACTGTTTTCAATCTCCGATCAAACAGATGATTAAGGTTTTCAAACAACAAAACCTTATATCATTTCAATCATTTTCAACTGTTTCTCATAAACAGTAAATCATTTTTCAAGTGGGCCTCTAATAGAGTGTAAGTCCCAACACCTTCTTCTCTTCTTAGCTTGTTTTCAAAACTGTATTTTCAAAATCTTCTTTCTGTTTTCAAAACATTCTTCTGGTATTTGAAGGGCATTATTCCCGATGAAACTCTTCAGATACCTATGTGACCTTTGTCCATCTTCACTCTTCTGTTTTCAAAAACCATTAACTGTTTATCCTATATATTCAACTGTTATCCATCAATTACTGGTAAGGCTTTGTACATACTTCTTCAAAGGCCTCCACTTCATCCAGGTTAGGCTTTACAAGCTTTCAATTTACAGTCTTTTATTTAAATTACTGTCAAATATAAAACTGTGCATATATATATTAGTTTAGAACTACGTTTGAGTATAAACCCTAGGACAGTTAAACTATATATATATTATAGGAATATGACCTAGGATTGAGAATGTCTTCCCGGTGAAGGCTCTTTCCTAATTAGAGATCTGTAGTTCAAACCCCCAAGATGAATTATTCCCGGTGAAACATCTTGGCAAAAACCTTAGAATCCAAAAATAGGACACATCCACCCAAAGAGGAATTATTCCCGGTGAAACCTCTTACCCATTTGCTTAGAGCCAAAATAAGTTCAAAACTACATAGCTTTCTCTTGTGCTATAACAAGGACCCTCGATGACCCTCGATTAGCCTCCTCTTGGGCTTTGTACAAGGACCCACAGGCTTCTTAAAAGCATTTCCAGCTTCCTCTTAAGCTTGTATACAAGGACCCATCAGGTTTCTTATAAACATAGGAACAGGTCTTTAGTCACCTTTTAACATATCCTGGTGAGTTTCTTCCAATTTAAACCAGACTTTAAACAAGCTAAGTTTGTCTCAATTTTACATTGACTACACCTTTTGGAATGAGAGACATGGACAGTCTCTGTCACCCTTATCCTCATGAATCTTCCTTAGCAGAGTCTAGGATCCATGTTTGCTTATCCTCAGTCAGTGTCAGCCTTCATCTTGGGCTTTAAACAAGAAGTCTCATTAGATAATCTTTCTGCCATCATCTTAACAAAAACCCCTGGAAAGGGTTAGCCTCCAATCATTCTTTCATTTTAATAAAAACCCCTGGAAAGGGTTAGCCTCCACAACACATTCTTTCATTTTAACAAAAACCCCTGGAAAGGGTTAGCCTCCAAATTCAGTCAATAAATAGTTAAAAATCATTTCTTTCATCTTAATAAAAACCCCTGGAAAGGGTTAGCCTCCAAAATCACATCTTCAAAAAACCAAAGATTCATTCTCTTAGGAGATAATTTCCCCAAAAAGAGTCAAAACCCCTGGAAAGGGCCAGCCTCCAAAAACATGACAAAAATCAGTCTTTTAACAGACAATTTCTCCAGCTGAGTCAAAATCCCTGGAAAGGGTTAGCTTCCAAAGAATCAGTCTTTTAATAAATAAATCCTTCAATAGAGTCAAAAATCCAACAAAAACAGTTAGCCTCAACCTTGGGCTTCATACAAGGCACCAAAACAATAAAACTCCTTGTTAATAGTCAGCCTCAACCTTGGGCATTGTACAAGGCAGATAATAGAGTCTCCCCTAGTGAGTCCTTCATTTTTCAGTAGCCACAACCTTGGGCTTTGTACAAGGTAGAAAATAATGTTTTCCCTAGTTAGAGTCAGCCTCAATTCTGGGCTTTGTACAGAACACCAAATAAAACCCATCAAAATAGATTCTCCCCAAGTAGAGTCAGCCTCAATTCTGGGCTTTGTACAGAACATAAAAATCCCTTGTAAATTAATCCCCAGTGGAGTTTTCTCCCAGAGTCATAATCATAATCAATCAATCAAAAAGCCTCAAGCTTGGGCCTCATACAAGCCAGCTAAAAAGTCAAATCTTTTATACAATAGATAGACATAGCTTATCTCTATAGAGAGATATTTTTACTACTCTACCACATTCAAACAAACAAACATTTCAACATTTCAATTTTAATTTCAATCAAAGTCTCCCATTTAGGATTCTGAAAGACATGCTCTGGCACATCCCCAGACTTGTACACTTTCCCTAATTTGGACGAGCATCTTTCTTTCATTCAAGAGATACTAGCATACTTGCAAACACACAAGTAAGGTCACTCTCTTAATGGAATGAATCCAGTTATTCTGTCACTCTTTCAAAATGTTTGTGGTAGAATAGTACAAATACCTCTCTGTAAAGATGATTTCATGTCTCTTTACTGTAAACAGAGATTTAATTCAAGCTTCAACCTTGAGCTTCAAGCAAGGCACCCAAAAACAATTAATAATCAATTAGTTCCCCGAACTACATTAAGCTCTGACTTCCATTAGAGATATGTAGGCATGAGGTTCACAAGGAACCTCAGCGAGCTAATAAAATACCAAAAATAGTCAGTCTGTCTGTCTGTCTTTCTTTTATTCAATTCAATTCCTTCTCCTAACACAAAGGAGAAACTTTCCCAATCATTAGCAGTAAACACAATCACAATGACACAACCACAATTACTTTTATAGTAATTCGCCACTTCACAATCACGTCGCTACGTTGCATCATCATACAACATCACACCACTTCACCACACAAATCATAACATCAAACAAATATATTTAAATAAAACTTCAAAAAGGTTTATAAGGATTCTTAAATCATATTCATTAGAAAGATCTCAATTATAGCTACACATAGGTTCAAACGGCACTCAAAAACGAGTTACGGATCAAAAGATATGGCTTTTACAAAAATCTGCCAAAAATAGAAACCAGTAGGTCGACGCAAAAGGATCTTCAGGTCGACGCAAATATGTTGTTGTCCCCCTCGGGTATGCGCTCGCCGACCCATGAGTCGACGCAAAGGATGCTATAGGTCGACTCATAGAATCTACAGGTCGACGCATGCTGAAGAAAAGTGGATTTTCTACTGTTTTAAGTTGCTCAGGTCGACTCATACCTCTGTGTAGGTCGACCTATGCTGCGTAAAACTCAGGAAATCACCATTTTTCTTCCCTAATCCCATCATACAACACCCATTAACCCACACATCATTTATACATCAATGAAAGCAATTTACCACACATGTAAAGGCTCCTAAACTTATTTCTACTCATGGGTTTCCATACAAACATCATCAATCATACTTAAATTCACAATTTCATAGAAACATAGCATGAACCCTAACAATTTCTTTTCAATTTCTCACACAATCATGGATAGCAACATACAATCAAAACCCCACCCAAAACATCATCATACATCCCTTTAGCATGAAAGAATCCCACCCTTACCTTAGGTTTTGGATTGAAGCCAACTCTATCTTCAACCTTGAGATTCTCCTCTTCTCTCCTCTCTTCTCTTCTTTCACCAAAAACCCCAAATGAACTTCTAATTTCTATTTCCTCTAAAACCCTTGTTTTTAGTTAAACCCTTACTATCTTAAATTACTAATGGGCTCTAACTAACACCCCTCACTTACTAATACCAACTTAGGCCCAATAATCAACAACACTTACTATCTTATATTATTTACTAATAATTCCCAAATAAAACAACATAAAATCAATTAAGCATATAATTAACACATATTTCACAATTAAATCACATAACTCACATAAATAAATAATTAAAGAAAAACGGTCGTTACATTGAGCCTTGATCTTCCTCGAACCCTTGATTGACTCTGATCATCTGAGAATTAATAGAAAATAATGGGGTAAGTGTAGAAATGATTCATGGACTATTTGGAGTAATCCTATTTTAGGCAGAAGGCAAAATAATAATAAAACATTAAAATGATATTTAAACAGAAAAAGGATTAGAAACTTAGCTTTTTAATTGATGGCGCGTGGCTGAAAGATCTTGGTAAATCTTGAAAATTAGGCACAAAGAAGAGAAACGTTAGTGTATGAGTGATCTAATGACAGACCTTGCAAACCTGATTAGGGCACAAGTTAATCATGGTTAATAGAATAAATACAGGCAAATAAAAGGAGAACAAAAGGTAAAAAATGCAAACCCAAACCCTAACACTAAACCCCTTAAGGTTTAGTAAAAAAGCTTGTTGTGACCTAAATAAGGTTTGAACAAATATAAACTTAAAGGCCTAAAATTAATTAGTGGTTAAAATTAACAAACCTAAAATTAAGATTAATTAACCTAAATAATAAATTAGTTATTTTAGTTAATTAACTAAAACCTAATTTCTAATTATTTAACTAAGAATTAATATTAAACCTAAATTATTTAAAATAAAATTATTTATCTAATTAACCTAAAATTAAGTACTAATATCTAATTATCTAACCTAATTAACTAATCCTAATTTTAACTCTTAAGTGGTGAATTTGGTTTGAAACAATAAATAAAAAATAAATAAGTTAAATAAATAATAAAAAAAACTGAAAGGAAAGAAAGGAAAAAACATAGCTGGGCGCAATGATTCGGTGTGGCGTGGTGATGAGAATCCATGGTAGACCAGCAACCTTAGCCTTCAGATCTTGTCATTTGAGGAGATCCAACGGATGAGACGTGAAGGCGCACCATGGACACTTGCAGTGGTGTGCACCGGATCTGAGATCAAACAATTTGTTAAAAATAAAGGGTCCTGGACAATGTCAAACCCAGGATCTTAAAGTGGTGAGTCTCTTTCTCTTGCCAGTTGTGCCAATGTTTTAATTCGTTAATACACTAACTACAAAAAATATAAATATCGGCATGAGTTTGAATTCAAAGTCAAAAGAAACAAAACTAGGGCCCATAGCTCTTCGTGTGAACCAATGAGAGGGGAGAGAGCAAGTTGCTGAAGTTTGACCGGCCACTAGCGTGATCCCACGCGTGAAGAGAGAAAGAGAGGAATTGGACCGACCAGTAATAACACAACACACGTGCCACCAGAATCCAACTATTCATTGTCTTGAAGATGTATGAGACGGGCAAAAACGATTCAAATAATAGAACCAACAGCCCAGATCTATGTTAAAATGCTTCCTGATCATAAATACGAAGTCCATTCATCCTGAAACCTTCTGCAACCACGCGTACGAAACTCATGGGCTTCTTTGCCCTAACAATGGCATGTGGCATTCTAGGACTCCAAGCTTAGCTTCAATGGTTTAGTATCGTTCTAATCATTACCAGGAGCTCATACGTAAAGGTTAGATCTCATTTAGACACATTAAATCATGAGATATGGAGATTCAGAATATGCATGCGTATGGTATCAATAGTGTGAACATTATAGATGGTATAAAGCTTAGAAAATAACGTGTTCTTACCCTATTTTACCTGAAGAACAAAATAGGACGGTTGGTTTGATCTGAGAATGGCTGAAAGGAGAGTTTCAATTTTCACATATTCATGAATGTTTTTCTCTTTTAGAAACCCTAGCCTTCTCTCCTTATTTTCTCCAAAAATCGTCCTCTTGCCCTTATTAGGTTTAACTATATATAGAGGACCATTTAGGGTTAATCTTGGGCTTGGTCCTTGAGCTTTTTGATGACTTGCAAATTTTGATAAGTTTAGGTATTAAAACCTTCCAAATTTGGCCATTCTTATTTCCAATCTTATTTGAATGCAATTGAATGGAAAATATGGTGTTTATTTGATTGGATTTGATTGGAAATTAGAATCAAATCACATCCCTTTCATAATCCTTTGATTATTTGATTTTAATCACCCTTTAAATGAATAAAAATTCAAATAAAAATCAAATTTTTATCACAAATTCGTGGCAATTAGATTTGGTGCTTTGGATAACTTGAGGACCAAGATTGGATCTTAAAAACTTGGGCCCATTTGCAAGAAAACTCTTTTTGAACCATATTTGCTTCACATTTTTCACTCAATTTTATCCAACTTTGACAAGGCATATCTCCCTCAATTTTTAAGGTATGCAGGAGTTCTAGGACTTTTTGGAAAGCCCAAGATGTCCTCTATAAGCCACTTCGGAACCCTTTTTTCATTTGAGGATTTTATCATGCAGATATGGCTCCTGAAAGAAAACAACTTTTTGCGAGTTTCTAGAAGGACCTGTAATGTATTGGCTTATATCTCTCAAACGGTGCATTTCTTGACTTTGAGCCTGTTTACCCAGAAATATGGTAAACAAGCGCTAGTTTCCTTTTTAAAGGTTACTTTTGCGGAATCAACTAGAATATTCCAGGACTAATTGCTTTAATTTGTTTATTACGTGTATCTGGTTTGTATTAAATGCAGCAATGACTTTAAAGTAAAAGTAAATACTGAAATTAAAGGCTTTAAAGTAGATGAAAGCGATAAAAAGCAGTAAATATGCACTGAAAGTAATGCATAACGTAAAATGATTGCGTAAATTAAACTGGTACGCATACGTACATTCCAAAGTTGCACTCGTCACTCATTTTGCACAGAGATTTGAGTTTACTTGTGTTTTGTAGAGAATGTGGACCCTAAACTGTTCCTATTGAACTTGCTTAAATAGTAAAATTAAAATAACTACTACTAACGGTCGACTGATTATCAGCCAACACGTGTCTTCGACATGCAATATCTTCAACTGTGAGACCTCCACGTGTCCTGTGAAAACTGCCAGAAAACTGCTTGAAACTGCCTCTTGACTTCTGATGTCCTCCGACTTCAGAGCTATACTTAAACAAACGTCTGAGTTTTTTCTGTTTGTTCTAGTCTAACCTGCATGGTATATTGACTAGTTCTAGTCGAACCTTGGCAATGATGGTTTATTGGTAGTCGAACGTCAGTCTTGACTAAACAAAACTATTTAATCAGACTTTTCGCCTTGGATTCTTTAATAATCTCACCTATTTTAGAGATCATTTACCATTATTTAGCAAGTCGAAATCTTAGGGTAACAAATTGCCCCCCAAGCGACTTCTTTCGACTGACTTCAGGAAAGAGAAAAATGGCGTTTCATTTCTTTCTTAGGTTTCGACTTTTGTTCTCTTTTGACGCCATGATTACTTTGCACATCCCTAGGCACTAATTATTACCTAAATCTTAGGTAGTGGGCTATAACTGCTCCCCACTTTCTAAAAACCAGTTTCCAAAGCGTTTCTTTGACATGACCTTTGATTTCAACAACTTCTTTTTGCACGATTTTGCTGACGTCACTACAGCCTTATATATATGTGCAAGTTTCTTCTCTTTTTTCTTTCTTTCTTCTCGTTTCCTTTTCTTCTCAAACGTTTCAGAAAAAACTCTCTTCTTCTCTAACCTTCAAACTGTTTTCTTCTCTTCTTCCATACGCAACAATGGCCGCAAACACCAACACTACCGTTTACGCTACAGGTTCCAACCCTTTGGGGGTTATTATATCTCGTGAAGAAGAAGAACAAGGGTTGGATTTTATTCCTCAACCCAACCTCACAGAAGCCAAAGCCATTATTTGGCAAAACCAGATGTTAATCCCTTTCCAAATCACTGATAAACTAATGGCTTTCTCAAGGCCATTACCAGATCATCGTTCTCACCCAGAATAAACCGCTGGTTTCTTTCCTTGTTTTCAAACAACCATGCCTGTAGCTTTTGACAAACCGCGTCCTCTCGACTTGAAGTTTATGGACCCTACACTTAGGGTCTTTCGTTCGACCCCAGCTCCCGGCAACAAAGAGTATTTGGCTTGGCTTAACAAAGTCCAAACGAAGAAGCAACAAAGATGGGAAGAATTGGGCATCTTCGACGCCATACAATTATCCAGAACTGGTTATAGGGTTTGTCCTCCTATGCTGCTTGCTTAGATGTTTTTCTGGGAAAGTTCGACCAACACCTTTCACCTTCCTTGTGGGATGATGACTCCCACTCTCTTCGACGTGGCTGCTATCACAGGGCTTTCGCCTTTGGGTGAGCTCTTCGACCCAACTCTTCCAATAGAAATGAATTTCAACTTCACCAACGCTACCATCACCAAATATATGCAAGATCATTATGACAAGTCGACAGAAGAAGTCTCTGACGAAGAGCATGTTGCCTTCCTCACCTATTGGCTTTCATATTATCTGTTTTGTCCAGGATCAGTTCAGATTGCTAAGGCTTACATACCCCTGGCCATTCAAATTCATGAAGGTCGAAAGGTCTCTTTAGGTAAGCTTCTCCTTGCTTATCTCTACCATACCTTAGGTATAACATCTTTAAGGATCAAACGCCTGCATGAGACTCCAAAACAACTCTCTCTGTCGGGACCTTATTGGCTCTTACAACACAGGTTGAATGCCACCTTCGAGTCACATATAGGTTACACTGTTTCCAGATCCATTTTAGAGGTCATGTATGACCGGAGGGTCGAAGGCATCAAGCTTGCCTTTCAAACTCCTCAAGATGAGTCTAACAGGCCCAACCTCCTCAAATATGTGAGGTTGTTTTCTGAATGTAAAACATTCATTGCTTCCATGGCCCCTTTCTCCAATCGATGCTTTGGACCGACTTGGTTCAAAGCTATTTTTCCTGGGAATACTCCTACTCTTCGAGCTCAATTAAACGCTATTTGGGCTGCCTTTCTAACCCCAACACTACTTTCTCATCGTATTGAGTCGACTGGTAAGTGCTATGGGTTTGTGGGTTATCAACCAAACTTGGTCTCTCGACAATTTGGTTTAAGCCAGATGCTGCCCAAAAGCTTATATTCCCATGATGGTGATATTTGTTACTCTGGTCGACCGTTCACAGCCCGTCAACACCTTGACTGCTTGAAGTTTCATAACAAACAATCCTTGGAACATCCCACCTTCACTTTCCAAAACTCCTACTTTACAACCAAAGAATTCAATGAATGGTGGTCTCAATATTACCAACTGTTTGATGGAGACTCTTTCGTCAAGAAGCTGAACACCGCATTCGACGTACTGGAGGATCAACTTACTATAAGTAAGTTTTTTATGTCTACTTTCATTTTCTTTATTACCAATAGCAGTGTTCTAATCTCAATTTTAAACCTTTCAGGACCTGATCCTACCACTCAAGTCGAAGTCCCTGCTCCTAAACCAGGTCGAAAGCGTCCTAGTACGTCGAACACCACCACTACCAAGAAAAACAAAACTATTAGAAAGGTATTTATCTTGACCTTTAATCTTTTATCAATACTGCCTTGACCCTTGTTAATTTTTATTTTCCTTTCTTTAGCTGCTAGTCTCTGCTGACTCAGATGAAACTACTTCTCCACCAAATCAAGAAAGTGAAATTTTTTCACGAACCCCGCTTCCGACTCCATCAAAGAAACGGAAAGTTGTTAAAAACATTCCCAAAGTAATTGTCAAACCTCAAACAGCTCCAACAATGCCGTCTTCGTCTCAAATTCCTCCTGAGGTAACTTAACATTCTCTTTCAATATATTTCTCTTTCTCTTTAACAAATTGTTTTCTAACACTTTCTTCTGAATAGAATGCACCAACTGTCAACCATACTCAGGAGAAGGTTGTCGAGGTTGCTGAAAAAATTACTGAGGCTGCTCCTGACTCCAACCTTTTTAGCCCTCAACGGACTGATGCTTTTGGAAGTACCACTGATTCGGCTAACACTCTAGGTCGAAGTCGAACAGAGCCCTAAAACAATCCTATTATTGGGCAAACTCAACCTGCAAATGTCAAAACTGCTGATCAAGCCTCTCGTTCAAAGCAAGATATCATTTCTCAATCCAAACAACATCCTACTGTTGATGACACCAACTCGAATAGTTCTCTTAGTCAAGAGGAGATTCTGGACTTGAAGAAGACTAATCCTCTAGAAGCTCTCTTTCGACTTCAGAAGCTGCGACCAAGTTCTCTTGACGTTCCTGTTCAGTCGACCAACCCTGACGCTGAAATTGATGCTTCTCTTGTCGAAGCTATATGCCAGCTAAAGGCTCATCTGAACGAACCTGAGTTTCTTGCTGTCCTTGAGAGTTCTGAACATCTTGGTGGAGAAATTCGCAAGCTTCTAGACTTACTAATCAAAGCTTCTCTTCCAGCAGTTGTTGTTCAATTCTTCTTTGATTTTGAGGCATACTTCGACCAGCTCTGGAGGGACCTTATGACAAAGAAGAATATCACCCGACAGGCAAAGAACAAAGAGCGTGAAATGGAGAGGGAATGGGATGCCAGTGCAGCTTCGACCAAAAAGGTTGAAGAATTTCAGGAGAAAACTTTAAAGTTTTCTGACAAGAAGGGAGAGATCGACAACAAGATTGCTGACTACAAGGCCCAAATTGATGCTCTCAACAAAAAGATTCAAGATCTTGAACAAGAGAAAATCACTTTGGCTCAAACTGAGGAAATCCCTTCGCCTGAAACTATTAACCAAGAGGTTTTGAAAGGACTTGGTCATGGTGAAAATGCCCTTAAATTGGAAAACAACATTCGACAACTTAGACAAAATTTGTCTCGACTGGACTCGAAGATTGACTTTGAGTCAGCCAAGCTAGCCTATTTTAGGAACAACTTTCCAACTTTGTAATTTTGTTTTCGATTAGCTGGCTATATTTTGTAATGACTGCCAACGCACTTTATAAGAAACTTTTTGTAATGATTGGCCAAATTTTTAGCCATTTTAATATAATCTTTTGGTTTTATTCTATTATGCGAATTTCTTGAAGTATAGGTTTATATTTCTTCAAATATTTACCATTTATCCTCAAGATTCGACTATCTGAATTTAGTTCTTCAATTTCATATGCATTGTTTGAAAACACTTGCAAAATTTTGAACGGTCCTTCCCAACTTGGGGACCATTTACCCAATGACTTATTCCTTTGATCCATGGGTAAAATAACTTTCCATACATAATCACCTATCATGAATGTTTTTTCTTTGACTTTCTTGTTGTAAGCCTTCGCCACTTTTCTCTTTTGTTTTATTAACCTATCCAACGCTATTAGTCGTTCTTCGTCTAACTCTACTAATTCGTCTAACATCATACTCCAGTATTCATCAGACGAAAGACTGTTTTGTCGTTGAATTCTAGCTGACTGTAGATGGATTTCTGCAGGCAACACATCATCATGCCCAAAAGTCAAACAAAATGGGGTAGTATTTATTGCTTCCTTTGGTGACGTTCGACAAGCCCAAAGTATTTGGTCGAGCGTTTGATGCCAGTTTCTTGGCTTTCTTCCTACATGCTTTTTTTATCAAGTTTATAATAACTTTATTAGCAGCTTCGACTTGACCATTAGCCTGAGCATAATACGGAGTGGATGTTAGTAATTTAAATCCTGTTTCTGCTGCAAAAGCTTGCATCTTTCGACCAATAAAAACTGATGCCTGATCAGTAGTGATAGTTTATGGAATTCCATATCTGTAAATAATGTGTTTTTGTATAAAACTAATCACTGCTTCTTGATCAGCATTAACCAGGGGAATTGCTTCTATCCATTTAGTAAAATAATCTATTCCTACTAAAATGAATCTTTGTTGTTTAGAAGATACAGGTTTGATTTCTCCTATTAAATCCAAAGCCCATCCTCTAAAAGGCCAAGGTTTGACAATGGCATGCAATTCGCTGGCTGGAACATGTTGAATGCTTGAACATTTCTGGCACTCTTGGCACCCTCTTGCATATTCAATACAATCTTTTAACGTTGTCGGCTAATATAAACCTTGTCTAAACAACAACCACTTCATCTTATGGCCTGATTGATGAGCTCCACAAACACCACTATGAACTTCTGACACAGCCAAATATGCTTCAGCTTCACTTAAGCATCTCAACAATACACCTTCAGCCGTTTTCTTGTATAAATCATTTCCTAATATCACATAGTTTAGAGCCCTGTATTTAATCTTTCGATCAGTTCCTCCGACTGGATTATTTAGGTACTGAACCAATGGGTTTCTCCAATCAGAAATTGTCATATTGTCGATGGCAAAAATTTCCAAGGCATGCCAATTTTCACTTTCAACTTCGTCTCCTAGCCCCCCAAGTTTTGACGTCAACAATTGACCCAATCTGTCTAACATTTCATGAGTTTCTTTCTCTTTGATACCGACCATATCTTCTAACTTACTTTTAGAAACTCTATAGCCAGAAGCAATCTGTGCCAATTCATTAGCAATGTAATTCTCAGATCTTGGTACATGCAAGATCTCGACCTGTTCAAATTTCTCTAACAAGCGTACCACTATTGCATAGTACACTATTAGATTTTCTTTGATGCATTTATACTCTTTTTTGATTTGTCGAATTACCAGCTCAGAATCACCTCGAATTTCAACTCGCTTTGCCCCCAAGTCTATTAGGGCTTTCAAACCAGTTATCAAAGCTTCGTATTCGACTTCGTTATTAGAACATACATCCTTCATTCTATAGTGGAACTTGGTTGGAAGTCCTTCAGGAGAAATAATCAGGACTCCAATGCCTGATCCATTTTTATGACTAGAACCATCAAAAAACAACTTCCAGTTAGATTGATCGACCAGATTTGCTGATAGTTCAACTAACCCATGTTCGACTATAAAATCGGCCATGATTTGTCCTTTCATAGCTTTTAAAGGAACATATGTTAAGGAGAATTCAGTTAGCGCTAAGGCCCATTTACCAATTCGATTATGCAAAATTGGTTTAGACAACATATGTTTAATAACATCAAAATGAGAGGACACATACACATCAACAGGCTTTATATATTGCTTAAGTTTGTTACATGAGAAATACAAGCATAAACACAACTTTTCAATATCATTATACCTAGTTTCAGTATCCACTAAGGTTCGACTTAGATAATATATAGCTCTTTCGACGCCATTATCATCCTCTTGGGCTAACATACTCCCAATTGTCGAACCTGATGCAGCTATGTACAATTTCATACTCTTTGTCCTATTGGGGGGGTAACAAAATAGGAGGCTTAGTTAAATAAGCTTTTATTTGGTCGAACGTCTATTGATGTTCTGGCTCCCATTTGAATTGATCTTGATTCTCGAGCTTCACAAGTGGTGAAAAAATCTTCATTTTGCCACTTAGATTTGAAATAAATCTCCTCAAGAAATTAATTTTCCCCAACAATGACTGGAGTTGTTTCTTTGTTTCTGGCGCCTTTAGCTCCAAGATTGCTTTCGTCTTGCTCTAGTTTATCTCAATACCTTTCTTGTGAACCACGAAGCCCAGGAAATCCCCTGCATGGACACCAAAAGCACATTTTAAAGGATTCATTTTGAGTCCATATTTTCTCATTCGTTCAAAAGACTGTCGAAGATGGTCTAAGTGACCATTTTCAGAGTTAGATTTTATTACAATATCATCGATATAGACCTGCATAAACTTGTCAATAAAATCATGAAACATGGAATTCATAGCTCGTTGATATGTAGCTCCAGCATTTTTTAAACCAAAGGGCATTACTACCCATTCATAAGTTCCTAAAGCACCTGGGCATCGAAACGCCGTCTTAGGTACATCTTCGTCAGCTATAAAAATTTGGTTATAACCTGAATATCCATCTAATAAACTGAGATATTCAAATCCGGCTGCGGAATCGACTAACATTTCAGCAACAGGCATGTGATATTCATCTTTAGGGGTAGCCTTATTTAAATCTCTGAAATCTATGCATATACGAAGGCTACCATTTTTCTTTATTACAGGCACTATATTAGCTAACCATTCGACATACCTCGCAAATCGAATAAACTTGCTTTTCAGCAATCTTTCAATTTTTACTTTGATTTTTTCCATAACCTCTGGCGCAAATCTTCTAGGAAGTTGCTTGATAGGTTTCTTTCCTGGATTTAAAGGTAATTGATGTTCAACCATACTTCGACTTAAACCAGGCATTTCATTGTAATCCCATGCAAAACAATCCTTATATTCTTTCAACAGTCGAACCAACTTGGTCTTTAGGTCACTTGTAAGTTTTGTACTTACATAAGTAGGTCTTCTAGTGACTCCGTCACCTAAGTCAACTTCCTCAAGAGGATCTTGAGCTTGCATTCTTTTTACCGATCCTAATGGATCCATTTCGAAGCCTAAAGGTTTGTCATCGTATATCCCATCAAACCTTTCGACCTGGTGATTGATTTCCTGATTGTTTGAATTTTTTACCATCATGGCCTCAATGGCCATATTTTTCTCTAGTTCAGCTTCTAAAGCCGTTTTTTCCTTGTTCTCGGCCAAATAAGCCGTTATTCGAGCCAGGTATTCTGACTCATTGGTCATCATCTTTGACTGTTGTCCTCTCCTCTGAAGGACTTTCATGATTCAATGGTTCATTAGGATCTTCTTTATTCCAAATGAAACCATAATTTGGGTCCAAGTTCAGATACTTAGACGCACTTTCATCAGAAGAATACACCTCTTCTGCTTTGTAGCAAGGAGCTACATTTGCCAGATGCTGGTCGAAATGCTTGCGACCACTCTCAGTTTTGTAATAGCTTTGGTCGGCTTCAACATTTTCCACTATACCATCTGGCCTCCAAATGGCCACACACTGATGCAAAGTAAAGGGAACTGCCCCTACACCATGGATCCATTCTCGACCTAGAAGTAACTTGAAATTGGCTTGAGATGCAATCACCATAAAGATGGTTGACCTGACAGTCGAACCAACAGCTAATTTCACCTGAATTACTCCAAGTATTCCACTTGTCTTACCCTCATAATTAGACAGCACCATATTGTGGGGTCTTAAATCTTTGTCAGATTTTCCCACTTTCTGAAGTGAGGAATAGGGCATTAAGTTCACAGCAGCCCCACCATCGACGAACACTTTGTTTATTGGAACCCCATCCACTTTTGCCCTTATGAATAAAGGCTTCAAATGATACATCATTCCTCGATCTGGCTTCTCAAACACAGCCTTTTGTTCTTCCACTACTCCTTTTCCCATTACATAATAACAAACAGGCGTTTCTTCCACATTCTCGTCAGGAAGAAAATCATCTTCATTCTCAGACACCTCAGATATTCTGTCGAACTCTGCTGGAAGTACAGATACAATTCCACAGTCAATTAACAACTCATCTGACTCTATGTCAAAGTTGTCATCGACCTCTTCGTCCGACAGTTGAGAATACTCAGGCTCTTTTTCTGTATTGAGAGTCAGAGCATCATCGTCAACTAATTCTTTGATGAGTTTCTTTCCCAGGATCATTCCTGCAGCCAATCTCTCATTTGCCACTTTGGCCTGTTCTTCAGTCAATCTCCTCTGAAAAGGTTTCGGCTGATAGTGAGAAAAACCTGCCTGCATCATCTTTGAGCTTTCCTGTCCATTTTTATGGCTTCTTTGGTAACGCCTCCACTGCGTTCGAGTCATAGGATTCTTTCCGTTGTAGTTTGGAGATATGTAATCTTTCCTCTTAGATCCACTATCAGTCCAAGAGCCTTCACCATTTGCTCCAGCACCTTGGATCTGCCATTCTGGACGTTTACCTCTGAAGTTAATGGGTTTCACCCATTTGTCTTCAGGGACATCCGTCTTAGGACGGAAAGTCCTTGGCTTTTCAAACATCTTCCTGTATTCTCCAGCCCTTCGACCACTGTTTTCTCCTGTATACATGAACTGACGATTCTTGCCTCGACGAGGGTCGAACCTCACTTTGTTTGCAGCATCAACATTGAAAACAGCATCACACCTTAGACATAATCCAACTTGAGAGTTGTTGTTGTGACACCTCTCAAGGAATTTCAGAAGGCTCTCTTTTGGTTCAGGATACACCATGTTCAAGACTTTGCCATCAGTAGCACCGTCTTTCTTTCCACCGAAACCATCAGTAGTCTCGACCATCATCACATCAGCAAGCTCAGTATAGTGAGCCTCTTCGACTTGCAAGGGATCAGTATCAACTTGCATTGATGACTTTGGTTTTTCTCCAAACTGTAGCCTTCCTTCTTTCAAAGCTTTCTGCACCAAATCCCTGAAAAGGACACATTGAGAAGTCTTATGATCCAAGAAATTATGAAATTTACAAAATCCTCGTTTTTTCTTTTGTTCAAGAGGAGGATTCTTAAGTCCTGGGGGTACTATAATTTGCCCATCAGTAACCAACAAATAAAATATCTCATCGCATTTTGTTATATCGAATGAATACGTTTTACTAGAAAAATTTTCATTTTTACTTTCGATCAGATATTTATCTTTTGAGGGCTTGAGTAGTTTACAAATATATGGTGGTCCTGGTTTCAATTCAGCCACATTGACCTCTCCCTCTTCATACTCACTATCACTATCAGAGTCGAACTCATTTGTAGTAACATAGACTATCTTTTCTTTCTTATGATATTTACTAACTCTGACTTTTTCAGCTTTTAGCCTTTCGACCTGGCGTACTCTGTCTGCCAGTTGTGCCATATCTCTCAAGTGTTGGGTGTCTAATTTCTTCCTTATGGAATAATCTAACCCACCTGCAGCCATTTCGACTAACTCATGTTCAGGAATTTGTGCGAAACATCTAGCTTTCAATAATCTAAAACGGTTTAGATAGTCATCGACCGTTTCTGTACCCTTTCGCCTAACTCCAGCTAATTCTTTCAAACTAATCTTCGACTATCCCATATAAAACTGTTCATGGAACAATCGTTCTAACTGATTCCATGAAAACAAAGATTGTGGAGGTAAGGTTGTGAACCAAGTAAACGCATTTTTTGTTAAAGAACTTGGGAAATATTTCATCTTTAAATTCTCATTATTTGCTAATTCTCCAGCCTCTGTCTGGAACCTAGCAAAATGTTCGACTGTCGATTCGCTAGTCTCACCAGCAAATTTGGTAAATTTTGGAATTTTCCAACCCCTAGGCAATTCTGTTTGCCTTACGTACTCTGACAATGGGGAAACGAAATTAGGCTTATGCAAACCTACATTTATTCCATTCTGAACTAAGATTTGTTCGACTACATTCGAGATATTATTGTGTCCAATATTGACATCTTGCTGGATATTTCTAAGAACCTGATCAGCATCTTGATGCCTTTGTACTACTCTAGGGATTTCTTGTTCAATTTGGTCCCCATTCTTAGGAGTTTCAACTACTCTAACATTCGACCCTTGTGGAGTCGAAAGGTTTGGTTGTGGGGGCGCTCCAAAGAAATCTGCTATTCTGGCCATTTGTCTAGCCAATATTTCATAACTTTGGTTCGTATTGTTTATCATGGGAGTAAAAACAGTTCCCATTTGTTGAGTAAGGGCATTCACCATTTCATGATTACTTTCGTCTATTTGTTGTCGAATTGACAACATTGACGTAGTGCTTAAAGATGGCAAAACCTGGTTATTGTAACCTATGCCCATAGGTCGCCCCCTGGATTTGATGTGCTTGTTGCCATCATGCTGTCAGAATACAATGAAGGATTAGTGTGTAAACCTTGCATCATAGACGTAGGCATTCCAAACTGAGGGTTAAAACCTGGTGGAGGTATCATTCCATGAAACGGCGGTCGTAATGGGTTAAACGGTGACCGTACATTCGTTGGTGATGATACCAATGTTGCTGTCGTCGATCCACCAATATTTGTTGTTCTAACTGGGGATGAGTTTGCGGCATTTTGTGATGTTGTTCCGGTTAGAACAACTCCTTGATTTCCAGAAAGGTCAGAATTATTTGTATTAACTTCAGACATGTTAGTTAATTTTCGACCACTTCTTAGAATCATACATAACTATTGCACTAACAAATATAAAACAAACAACAATTGACGAGTCCCACTGGGCGTGCCAATTTGTTTACCCAGAAATATGGTAAACAAGCACTAGTTTCCTTTTTAAAGGTTACTTTTGCGGAATCAACTAGAATATTCCAAGACTAATTGCTTTAATTTGTTTATTACGTGTATCTGGTTTGTATTAAATGCAGCAATGACTTTAAAGTAAAAGTAAATACTGAAATTAAAGGCTTTAAAGTAGATGAAAGCGATAAAAAGCAGTAAATGTGCACTGAAAGTAATGCATAACGTAAAATGATTGCGTAAATTAAACTGGTACGCATACGTACATTCTAAAGTTGCACTCGTCACTCATTTTGCACAGAGATTTGAGTTTACTTGTGTTTTGTAGAGAATGCGGACCCTAAACTGTTCCTATTGAACTTGCTTAAATAGTAAAATTAAAATAACTACTACTAACGGTCGACTGATTATCAGCCAACACGTGTCTTCGACATGCAATATCTTCAACTGTGAGACCTCCACGTGTCCTGTGAAAACTGCCAAAAAACTGCTTGAAACTGCCTCTTGACTTCTAATGTCCTCCGACTTCAGAGCTATACTTAAACAAACGTCTAAGTTTTTTCTATTTGTTCTAGTCGAACCTGCGTGGTATATTGACTAGTTCTAGTCGAACCTTGGCAATGATGGTTTATTGGTAGTCGAACGTCAGTCTTGACTAAACAAAACTATTTAATCAGACTTTTCGCCTTGGATTCTTTAATAATCTCACCTATTTTAGAGATCATTTACCATTATTTAGCAAGTCGAAATCTTAGGGTAACAGAACCCAACATCAAAGTTGTAGAGAATGAAATTTCCTTGGGAATAGGCTTTGGGTTGGGGAATTTCTAATGAAGTATGAGAGAGATATGATCAGTCAAAGTTGGGTTGACTTTCTCCTATAAAACCCTAATTTAGAAACTTTAGGTTTTGTTGATTTCGGAGCTTTTCTTGATGAATCAAGATCAATCCTTGATCAAATGATGAATCTGACATTAAAATGTTAATATTGACAAAAAATCAGAAATTTTGACTGTACTTTGACCACTGTTGACTTTTAGGTCGTCCAGTCGATTGTTGATTACTTGGGTCGTTTGAGTGAGCAATCTTTTGACCTAGAGCTTAAAACTTGATGTGAGGATTCTTTGAGGCATATGAGAGACCATGGGATCCACTTGAGGTATCAGAACTTGATTTTATTTTGAGAAATACAAAACCCTACTTTAGAGGCAGTTGTTTAGGAGAGAGACTGCATGCTTCCTTCTTGTGTATCTTTGAGCATTTGAAAGTCAGGTGAACTGAAATATGATTAAATATGATGGGCAAATTTTGGGGTATGACAGTAGTGTTAGAAGGTGATATGTACATGTTTTATTTTTTTGTTTTTAGTATGCAGATATGAATGTGCTTTTTTTTGTGCAAGAAATTTATTTGTCATTTTGAAAGAAAAGAAATAAATGCGAGAAAAGACAATGTTTTCAATACCAAATGCAAATGACAAATTTTATTAATAAACCTTTAAACTTTGAAAGTAAATGGTGCCCTTATAAACCAACTCTATGCTTCGGGCGAGGCATGAGCGTTATTGTTTTTCTTTATTTGAAAGGGAAATAAAACACACAAAAGCAAATTACTTTGAAATAAAAACTATCTCCGGTATCTCCAGGCTTGTCCAATTCTGAAGCTGCTCTCCTGGTCTGACCCTTCAGGTGAAATTGGACGTTCCCTCCTTAGAATCCTTGTTGGATACCATATCCATATGTTCATACCCGCCTATTACGAAAGTCTGCATAATCAGGGGGAATTGTTGTCCCTCCTTCACAGTGCTTGTGACCTTTGATGGTTGGTATCCTAGCCCTAGGCGATCCTTCTTCTCTAAGATCTCTGGTACTTTGCCCCAGCCTTCCACATTCAGGTCTTGTAGATCTCTCCAGGATGTTACCGCCCTTCGCACCTTCTCCACAGGTAGTGTGACAGCAGTTGCAATCTCCAATGCCTGGAATGCAGTTTCCAATGCCCCTTCTCCAACCTCAACGTACCTGTATGAATCCAGGTTACTGACAAATATATCTTCTTCTCCGTTGATAGTCACTATGGAATTCCCATCTACAAATTTTATATTCTGATGGAGGGTGGAGGTGACTGCCCCAGCTGCATGAATCCAAGGACGCCCTAGTAGGCAGGTGTAAGCTGGTTCAATTTCCATCACTTGGAAATTGATGCAGAAAGTATGAGGACCAACTATAACAGGTAGATCCACTTCTCCGAATACCGGACTCTGTGATCCATCGAAAGCTTTGACAACCAAACGACTTGGTCTAACCACAAGACCCTCCAAAGCTATTTTATCCAGCATAGCTTTTGGCATCATGTTTAATGATGAACCTGTGTCGATCAGAACTCTGGCCAGATGAGCTTTTCCACATTGTATAGAGATATGTAAGGCTTTGTTGTGTTCCTTTCCTTGCGGAGGTAACTCATGATCACTGAACCCCAGACATGCCCCAGCAGTTAGATTAACCACCATTCCATCAAACTGATTGACTGTGATATCTTTAGTTACATGGGCGGCATTCAAAATCTTCATCAAGGCGTCTCGATGCCTCTCGGAGTGTACCAGTAATGATAAGAGTGATATTTTGGAAGGTGTTTGTTGTAACTGATCCACCACCCTATAGTCACTCTTCTTGATTAAAGCCAGAAACTCCTCAGCATCCTTATTAGCAGCTTCTTTACCCTTAGGGTCAGCCTCGTTATTTGGTCTCACAACAGCTTGATCACTAGATTGTGCCAAGTTTCCATTAGGCACTGGTTGCGCCTGTGCAATTTTGAATATACGACCACTACGAGTCATGCCCCCAGGTCCAACAATGCTTGACACAGCAGGATTGGTACCAGAATTGTACTCCCAAGGCACCGCTTTCATTTTATCCAAAGGATATGGATCTTTGATCGGGATAATCCTAGTGTGCTCTTGTGTAGGTATCATCAATGGTGGTTTAGAACAGGGGATGATTAACGGCTTCCTTGCCCCTTGACTGGGTATTATCAATGGCTCGTTCCTATCCACCATAGCCACATATTCTTCCTCAGAATGTTCTTTTAGCTGAATCAACCCTTGATCCATGAGCCTTTGCATAGTGTCTTTAAAAGCCTCGTTGTGTTCTAAGATGAACCCCTTTATAAGTAGATACCTCTTAAGTGCATCTATGGGGGAGCTTCTTTGTTGAACGAACTCTTGCTCAGTAACAACCTCAATTGCATTGACGGCGCCATCATGGTGAGGCATAGGATTTGTTTTCATATTAGGTTGGTCAAAGGCGATTGCCCCTGACTCTATCAGATCCTGAACTATGTGCTTGAAAGCCCAACATTTCTCCAAGGTATGTCCGGGAGAATTAGCGTGGTGTCACACCTTTCATTAGCCCTGTAGTTGGGTGTAGCCTTGCCTGGAAGAGGAGGTGTCAATGGTTTGATCTCTACCAATTTTTCATTTATCAAATACTTTAGTATCTCCTTTTTGGAAGTAGGCAAAGGATCGAATCTCCTTTGATGGCCTTGGAACCGGTTTTGTTGCGGTGGGAATGACATAGGAGGTCTAGATTCTTGATTCACCATTGCATTAGTCTCTCCTTCCTTCTTTTTGGAAAAGTTTGGAGTGGGCCTCTTCGAGTGATAAGATCCAGATGGAGCTCCTTGTATCTTCCCATTCTTAATTCTGTTCTCGATTCTTTCACCAATAACCACTAAGTCTGAAAATCCCAAAGATACGCTTCCGACCATTTTATCATAGTATGGTCCTTGCAAAGTAGCCATAAACATGTCTACCAGCTCTTTCTCCATTAGGGGAGGTTGGACTCAGGAAGCCATTTCCCTCCACCTCTGGGCATACTCCTTGAACGATTCCTCCTTTTTCTGTAACAAGTTTTGGAGTTGCATTCGGTTAGGTGCCATGTCCAAATTATACTTGTATTGCTTCAGGAATGTATTAGTAAGGTCATTCCAGCTTCGGATGTAGGACTTCTCCAGTTGCATGTACCAGTCGACAGATGCTCCGCTTAAGCTGTCTTGGAAGAAGTGTATCATCAGCTTCTGATCATGAGCATAAGCAGCCATTTTTCGCACATACATGCGCAAGTGATTCCTTGGACATGTGAGCCCTTTGTACTTTTCAAAGTTGGGCACCTTGAACTTGTGTGGAATAGTCAGATCGGGGACTAGACTCATTTCGAAAGTATCCACATCGAAGGCATCATATCCTTCTACAGCCTTTAGTCTCTCTTCTAGCGCCTTGATTTGGCCGCTATCTTTAGAATCATCCCCTAAGTTAAGAGAAGTCAGCTTGGGTTAAGGCACTTGGTTTGTGTCTTCCGCATACCCATACTGTAGATCCAAGTAGTCCTCATCCTTAGGAGGATTGTTGACAGGGATGCGAACTGTGCGGGATGCCCCTTCCTTCTGAGCAGCAGGAATAAATCCTTCCTGAGAAGCCTCTCCTTCCTCATGGGTTGTGAGGACTCTTTTAGAGGAGTGAGGATTTGCTTTGTGAGGGTCAAAGCCTTGAACATATCCCAATAATGAGTTGCCATCATTCGGTATTTCCTCATACTGATCCTGAACTTCCTTAGCCTTGTCTTGCTTGTCCTTGAGATCTTTCATGAAGCTCAGCATTTGTGTCATTCCTCCCTTGATTTCTTCCACAGTACCTTTCAATTGAGTCACTTCTTCACGAAGGGCGGCTTGGTTCTGCTCTAGTTGTTCCATCGCTTTCTTCTTTTGAGCTCTTGGTTGGTAGGGCGGTATGGTTGCAATGGCGTGACTGGAGATAAAGATAGTTTTTTTTAATGTTTTGCAAAAGTAAAATGATATGCGTGCTATGAATGCTATGTTTATGCTATGCTCATGTCTTATCCACATTACTATTATAATATATTATATATATATATATATGTGTATATATTTATATATACATATATTATTTTTTCTTTTTTTTTTTAAAACTCCCTTTTTTTTTGAATAATCCTTTTTGGTGAATATCGCGAAGAAATTGAATGATGCGGAAATAAACACACTTTATTAATTCAAAAATACTTGAAAGAAAGTACAATTTAAATTGTTCAACATTGCGAAAGGAAATAAACACCAATAGAAAATAAAACTTCTAAATAATAAATAAAAAACTATAAATGACTAAGAACGCCTATGAATATCCTCCTTGAATTTGTCCACCATGTCTCTACAAAGCTCCATAAATTCTTTCACCGCTTCGGGAAGGATGATGGGAGAAGACTCCGCTCTTTCCAAACTCTTCGGAATTACACAAGAAGACTAGCTTATCATAATTATCACGACATTTCTCATAATCTTCAAGCATCTTGGGAACCATGCTCACATGCTCATTTGCCGTAGAAACAATTGTGTGTTATCTTTTCCAATAATCCCCTTCATCCCTTGCCGCCTCATATATCTCCCTTTGCCTTATGAATACTTGCCTAAGCGATGCCATAGCTTGAAGTGCTCTATTGTACTCACCGGTGCGCTGTAAAAGTGCTTCCTCCGTAGTCAATCTCCTTGTGCGTTCTTCTTGTCCAGAATTACGAGCTTCTTGAAGATCAAATTTGAGATTCCTTATTTCTACCTCTTGATCTTTAGTCCTATCCGTTAATTCAAAGACTACAGCTTCTAGATTTTTCTCGGATTCCGCTTTGTCATGGGAAGCCTTTTCATAACGCCTCCTCCACCTTGCAATTTCTACACCCGCTTGTTCCAACCTTTCGTTGTGTGCAATTAAATCAAAGTTAGCACTTAGAACTCCTTCATTTGCACGTTTTCTTTTATTCCTTTGTCTATCATTCTCTTCCTTAGCGGCTTGAAGCTCTTGGCTCTTCTACTTAAGATCGAAGCGTAGTTGGCTCTTTTCGTTGGAAAGTCGATGTATGTCAAGCTCTAATTTTTCCTTTTCCTTACGGGACGCCTCTAGGGCAGCCTTGATTCCTTCTATCTCTTCGATGGATAGAGAAACATGATTAGGAGAATCGGGCTTGTACGTGGGATCCACAACAAAAGGAAGCAAGATCTTTCCAACTCTCTCTTGAACCCATTTAGTGTAAGGTTCCTTAGCAATGACATTTTTCGGCCCATAGTTCTTTGTTTGAACATGTTTCCAAGCTTGAATTATTTTCTTTAAAGTTCTTGGATCTCCTTTCCCATTGTCATGCAAAATTAATTCTTCCACTTGTTGATCGGAAGGCTCACAATCCATAGAATGACCCAATTGGCGCAATGCTAACACGGGGTTATAATTAATGCAACCTAAAGTTCCCATTAAAGGCACATTGTTGAATTCCCCAAATTTATAAATAATTCTTTCAGAATTTAATTTCCTTGCAAACCAAAAGATAGAATCCGCTTTGAGAGCTCTTAATTTCTGAGACCATTCATGCCTAGTCAAATCTTTGATTAAATAATTAGCCTTGTAAAGATGAGAAGTCAACCAAGAGTACAATAAATGAACACAACAGGATATCGCTCCCCTTTTCTTTTCATATCGATCATGGATAGTATAATAAATATTAGCAAGAATAGTAGGAGTTGGATCCTCATTTGAATTTTTGAAGGAGGTAAAAACATGAATAGCAGCATCATCAACATACTCCGCCTTTTTAGGCAACAAAATAACACCAAAAATCAAGAGAGCTAGAAAATGTCCACAAATGTCCCATTGTTTCTTTTGAGCATAAGACATAGCTTGAGCTTCTAAATAAGTTCTTTTAATTCCTTGTATTTTACCATCAGTCTTGTGATTAGCTTCTAAATCCGCAGCGGGCACTTCTAAAGCTTTGGCCAAATCAGAAATCTCAACTTTCTTTCCAGCACCTGTGTAAAATTCCCTTTTTACCCTTGAAAACCCAAGCATAGCATCTATCTCTTCCAAGGTAGGAGCTAACTAAAAATCCTGAAAAGTGAAACACCTAAGCGGAGGATCATAGAACTGGATCAAAGCGGTGATTGCTTATTCTTGAACCTTAACCTTGAGCAAATCCAGAATATCACCATAACGGCCCTCAAACCTGTTCAAAGCAGTTGATGACATTTTATCCCTGATTATCCTTAATTTCTTGATATCAGGCACTGAGACGGTAAGGTGGACAATAGGCTTCTTAGCATTCATTTTCCTGAATATTCACCAAAAAGAATTATTATTATTTTTTTTATTCTTTTTTTTCTTCCCTTTTTTTTTACCTGTGGATAAGACATGATAAAAAAATGCATATGATGTATGATGGATGCAAACAATTATACACAAAAACAATATAATAATAATAATAATAATAATAATAAGCACATATTCAGCATATAATCACATAGGCCCTAGGTTCATAGGTTCGACGTAACGGCTCGGGGAGCCTACCCTTCCCAAGGGAATGTTCTAGAAGGTCTCATGGGGTCGTTCGTAGCCGCCGAAACTTTTTGTCTCTTTAGATTTTAGAACAACTCATTTTATCCATGAGGTTCGAATTTTAGGTGTAGGTTCTCAGAGAGATAAGCTAAATACCAAGTCCAGCCCTCAACAAGGTCGAGCCTCGTATCATACCTTTCCGGATATTTAACCCACTCTGAGTGGAATTATAATAAGACTCGTAGGCGATGTAGTTCCCCTCTGGTCTTAAATATAATTCTCACGCTTAGGCTTAACATTAATTATATATACCCAACAATGCAAATTATATAACAGTTAAACATTTCAATGCAAATATGGCAGATAAACATTTAAGGCAAATAAAAACAATAAATAAATAAATAAAGCGAAAATTAAATATTTATTAAAACAGAAACCCTGCCCCAAACCCTAAAAATGGCAAAATTTGCCAAACCCTAAAATTCGCCAAAACCTAAACCATTGACCACAAACCTAAACCCTCTCAAGCCTTAGGAGCATAATAATTAACCAAAAGTGTACTTCCCCAGCAGAGTCGCCAGCTGTAGCAACCTGCCCTAAAAATAAAGATTTTAGAGTCGCCACCTATTCTACCAGGGCGAATAGGAAACCCTACGAAGTTAAGAAATCTGAGTAAGTTGTTATAATCAGGTCGAGGGAAGGTGTTAGGCACCCTCAACCCTTTCCTAAGGCTTTGAATCTAAGGTAACAGTTTTATGGCTAAATTTATTAAGGTTTAATAGCTAAAGAAGTGAATAGGGGAAAAAGTGAGATTTTGGGGAAGGGGACTCGCCTTGATTATCCAAGTGCCTACGTACCTCCTTAGGGAGGATCAGAGTCTACGTAGTTCAAGCACAGGGTTGTACGCCTTTGGATTAGAATTTGATTTGAGATGGTTGGAAGTTGTTTTAAAGGCTTTTTGAATGGCATATCGCAGTTTTGAATTTGGTTTGAAGATGAAAAAAGTTTTGAAGTTTGGCATACAACCCTGATTTGATATGTCATCGTTAGATGCGATGATCAATAGATTTGATCATTATAGCTAACGGATTAATGGGGCATTGCTGGTTACTCTGACCGATAGATTCGATCGTCGCGGGCAGCAAATTAAATATATTTTAAATTATGCGTTTTATCGTGTTATCATTTTATCTCTCGTCATTGCGACTAATAGATTTAGTCGGGTATAGGAGAGAATTAAACTAGAATTAATTAAATTATTATTATCAAATAAATTAGATTGATCAAAATTATTTCTCGCCTAATGCGACTAATAGGTATAGTCGGTTCGGGGAGAAAATTAGATTAAATCATCAAGAGAAAACAAACAATTAAACAGATGAAATTTCATAAAATTAATTATTTAAGTTTTATTTTTTAGGTTTTGTATAGGGGTGCGTTTGTTAAAGGAAAAGCAAATCTGGGGGTGTTATTATCAAAAGCTTAGGCCCAATGCAGTTTCTAGTCCGTGTGATTAGGTGTGGCAAAGATGTAGGGCTTATGGTGCGCAACAGCGTTGAGAATGCTTTGATTTGGACCTAAGATGATCACACGGCCTGAATGTGTTGATGGTGAGGCGCATGGTATAGATAGCACACTGGATCATGTCCAGTGATGTTGCCAAGTGTCCATGGGAGGACAAATGGCGAAGATCTGACGGCCCAAGGAAGATTAACCAAGAAAACCCCATTTTTTCCTCATTTCCCCATTCTCGTTCTCTCTCTTCGTCTCTCTCTCTGAACTCCCTCACACTCTCTTATGAACACACACCCAGAAACCAAACAAAACCACCGTCGGCCACCACAAATCCCCAGAAAAACCACCGTCAAACCCAGGTTTCTGGTTGATATTCAACCGGAAACTTCAAACATTCATCATCTTAGACCCAGAAACCCTTAGAACCAAGAACCCAAACCCAGAAAATCTATGAATTCTACCCCAATCGCAACCTAGATTCGTCAAATCTCACATGCAGTCAATGATTCAGACAAAAAAATAACATACAAACACGCAAACGCAGAGATCCTAAGCTAAATGTTTACGATTGTTACCTTAATTTCTTGAGTTTCTGGATCGTGTAAGCTCCCCCTCGCTAATCCTTCTGTTCTCTCTTTTGCAGGTTCGAAGATGAAGATGCAAGTTCTGTTCGCGGCAAATATCTTAGGGTTTCTGCAAATTTTTCCCGATCCCTTCTTATGATTTCTCTTTTCAGTTTTATAGGCTAGGTTAGATTAATTAGGAAATCTTAGATTCAATTAGGTTATTATTTTGATTGATTTTTTCAGATTCAATGTGGGATCTTTCCGATTGTAATATCTTTTTTTGATTGAATAGAAATTTTTTATTTGATTCACGTTTTGATTTTCTTTTTTTTAAGATTTGATTCAATGTTAATGTTTGATTGGATTCGATTGCGTTAAGATCTGATCCATGGGCCTGGGCATCTGAATTCGCAGCAAGGGTTTGGTTGATGATTGCAGCGACGCTTAGGGTTTGCGTAGAGGAGGAAGCTGGGAGATGATGAACATGACCTGGGTCGGTTTGACCCGGTCCAATACCCTGGTCCACGTGTGACAAAAACCGGCCCATACTGCATCTTTGGCCCATACTGTGTTAGCTCGTTCTGGCCCAAAACAAAACAAACAAAAAACACCAATAAAAACCAATAATCCCTATTTTATTAATTAACTAACCTCTTAATAACTTTATGACAATTGTATATTAAATTATTAAAGCTAATAATCTTAATTAATAATAATATTTAAAATAATACTAATATTATATAAAATACTAATAATAATTAAATTAATTAAATCAATACTAATATACTAATAATACTAATACTAATCTTAGTTAAACGTTTAAAATTAATACTAATAACCTTATGATTAGTAAATAATAATATTTGATAAAAATAAATAAATAAAGGGTAACAAAAATGATTAAAATGAAATAAATGGGCCCAAAATAAATTGGACCTCAAATATTTGCTGTTCACACCTCCACTTATTTTAAACCAATTTATACGAGAGTTTTATAAGAGAGCGAGTTTAATAATAGGTATATTAAACCCTATGGCTCCTAATTTTTAACGCCCTTAATAAATTGACAGATGCAAATTATATCGGGTAAATTTTGGGGTATGACAGAATGCATATGAATACCATGAGAATGAGACTATACACGTCCAAGGGACCAAACTTTGATACTTACCTTCCTTTTGATGTCAATTGAGAACGAAGGAATGATTAGTTTGAGTTTTTGATGGCTGCCCTGGAGAAAACACAAAAGTTCAAGTTTTATATGAATTTGTGACTTGAAACCCTAGCCTTTGCCTCCCTCTTTTTCGTCCCCCTAATGGCTGCAACTTTCAAGTATATATAGATGAAGATATTAGGTCAACAAGTTTGGAAAAAACCAATGATTGGAAGATCACATCTTTGATTGAAAATTTGCATTAAAATTTCTATTTTTGGCCAAATATAATCTCCATCTTTGCACACTTGAGGAGCACGAAATCCAAGCAAATATATGGCTTAAATGATGATTGAATTTGATTGGAAATATTAATCTTTGATTTGAAACCATATATTTCATATTTTATATGATTTATTAATGTTTAAGTGAATAAAAAATTCAAATAAATAAAAATAAATATCATAAAAATAAAATAATGGGTTTAAGGGTTAGGGTTTAGGGTTTGGTCACGTTTGAGATGAAAATCTTAGGCCCATTTAGTCAACAACTCAAAATTCATCACCTTGCCTTTTATGCATTTTCTCAAAATCGCCCAACTTGTGCAAGCCATAACTCCTTCAATATTAATCATATGAAGATGTTCTAGGACTTTTTGGAAAGCCCAAGATGTCTTCTACAAGCCCCTTTGGAACATAATTTTCATTTGGAAATTTTATCTTGAAGATATGGCTCCTGACAAAAAACAGCTTTTTGCGATCCTCTAGAAGGACCTGTAAAGTTTTGGCTTGTATCTCCCAAATGGTGCATTTCTGGCCTTGGCTTATGAGAGACAAAATTGTATAGAATCCAATTTCATTCTAATTGAGCTTTGGATGGGAAATTTCTGATGTTCCATGTGGAAGTTATGGCTGGTCAAAGTTCAGTTGACTTTTAATCCCAAAACCCTAATTTAGAAACTTGTCCTTTTGTGGATTTCTGATATTTTCTTGATGAATCATGATCAATACTTGATCAAATGATGAATGATATGTCAAAATAAGGATGTTGACAAAAAAAATTAGGAATTTTGACTGTACTTTGACCACAATTGACTTTTAGGTCAAACTAGTCGACTATTGACCATTTGAACTGTTGATTGAGCAATCTTGTGAATCAGAGCTTGAAAGTTGTCATGAGGATCCTTTGAGGCATATGAGAGACCAAGGGTTCCATTTGAGGTCTTATAACTTGATTTTACTTTGAAAATATCAAAACCCTAGTTTGAGGGTTGTTGTTTAGAAGAGTGTACAGTCAGTCAAGTCATGAGCTTCTGATATTCAAATGAGCTTGAGTATAAAAAATGTGGTGGGCAAATTTTGGGGTATGACAACAACCAAGAATACTGATATTACAATTATGAAAATAAAAAAAACATTATGAGAAATCAAAATGTAACAATACTTACAGTTTCACAAATAGCAGAGGGATTGCTTGATCCAAGTTTAACCGAAGTAGAACTTCAGTGCACAAAGTAGCTAAATAAGCACCTTTTCGAAGAACACCTCTTTTCTATTCTAACACTTTTATTTTTAGGAAAAAACTATTGCTCCCCTTGTTTCGACTGCCAACCAGAGTGATCCTTCAGATGATAGGAACCCATCTCCGCCTGCAACCAATATCGTTCAAAACAAAGGGTCTTCGACTGAAGCACAACAATATAACCGACTGATGCTCAAGACGAACAAAAGACTTCTTCTCCTGGAGAAGATGGTAAAAAAGACTTGGAGCCAACTGAAGAGGCATATTTAGAGGGAAAAGAAGACTCTGAACAAACTCCCAGCAATCTTCCTTTGCAAGTCAAGTTTCCCACGGATTATGCTGATGATGATGACCAATCCTTTAAAGATGTTGATCATTACTTCAATCAAGATGAAAAAATGAGTGAGAAGGGACCAGAGCCTGAGAATGACTAGGCCACTACTGACGAAGATGTTGCTGAAACAACAACGCAACCAACGATCATTCGACTGTCCACAACCCAAAATTCGCCTATGTCACTCACTAGAGAGGATAAGAATGCTTTAAAGCAAAATGACCCTCTTAAGTATGTCAAATTAGTGTTGGCTAAAAGAGAGTCTTCTTCTGAAAAGAGTATCTCTGGAGCTTCAACTTATTCTGGTGCTAGCGCAAACGATGTGTCCTATGACAAACTCTTGAAGCAAGTGAAGAAGGTTGTCTTCGAAATTGATCTTTTCGAGAAGTTGAGGACGAATCTGGATGCAAGCTTTAGCATCAAAAAGCTGATAAGTAAAATCGATATTACTGCTTGCCCCACTGATGTAGGCGAAGCCCTTATTGATATCCAGAACCTAATTGATCAAATCTAAGCAGAATATAGTAGGGAGGTGGATACCAATGTAAAAATCAAATCAGCTGAACAAGCCCAAACTGCTGAATTCAACAATGCGCTTCGAACTTCTGAAGCTTCTGAGAAATTATTTGCTTCCCAAAAGTCAGCACAAGCTCAATTTGATACTTATGCTGCTTCTATCAAACTCTGGGAATCCCACATCAAAGAATTGCAGAAGAAAATCTCTGAGGCAAAAGAGAAGCAGGCTGCCATTCAGGGTTTGGAAAGTACTGAAGTAAATAAGCTGGCAAAGTAGAATGTCGAACACATTGAAAAGGCTGCTGCTATGGACGCAGAGATTGCACGCCTTAAAAGGGTTCAGACTGCTGCTTGTCGCACGCTCGTGAAAAATGAACAGAGTCGCCACCAATATATTTATCCTATAAGGGAAAGGAATATCAGAAAACCTAACAAAGGAAGGAACAGGGTCTTGCGACCAGAGATCAAGGTACGGGAGTCGGTTACGCAAGGGGAAGGTATTAGCATCCCTCGCGCCCATCGTACTCGATGGTATCCACCTATGTTTGTTTCTATCTAAAGGGTGTGTACTATGTCTATGTCTATATGCGAATGAATGCAAAATGTAGGGAAAAGAAAGAATTGTACTCGCACGGGCCCTACCCCGCTGCCTACGTATCCTTTTCAGGAATCAGAGTTACCGTAGCTCGGCTCACGATTTTCTGTTTGTTTTTGTGTTTTTTAGTTGGGTGGAGTTAACGTTCGCGCTCTCGCATAAGGGGACGACCTACAATGCGATCGAGCGGAAATAACAATGCCCTTAGAAAGAAGAAAGAGATTGGTTTGTGTCTTTTAGGGTAGATAAGTGATGAACAGTTCCCAATACCGGGCCACTCACCACTTTCTCTACTTTGTTTTAATTTGAACCATTGTTAGGTGTTTTAAGTGTTTTTGGTTGGGTATTTTTTAGGGGAATTTGTTTGCAATTTGAATCACATAAAAGTGTATAACGATAGAGAAATAGATTAGGGAATGAATCCCACTCATCTCTCTTCCATTATATAGTGATCGAGAAACAGATTAGGGAATGAATCCCACTCATTTCTCTCCCACTAAGTGATTAAGAAACATATTAGGGAATAAATCCCACTCATTTCTTATAGCGATCGAGAAACAGATTAGGGAATGAATCCCACTCATTTCTCTCCCACTAAGTGATTAAGAAACAGATTAGGGAATAAATCCCACTCATTTCTTACTATAAGTAACGTGTGATTCGTGTCTTCCGTTTATTAAGTATTTTAAAAGTTGAAAAGAAAAAGAATGCAACAGGGAACTAATCCTAAATTCTAATCTAAGTCGTCTAATTCCTATTTGTGTACAAAAGGAGTCTAAATCTAAAGTTATGTTAACATAGTGATTAAATTCTAAAAGGAGCTATACATTTCATTAAAGAAAACTACACATGAAATAGGTGTGGTGTCGTTTTTTTTACCTCCCCGTTTCACTTGGGAGGACGGCACGCTAGACCCTTCACGCGAAATTTGGAAGGAGAATGTGTCCGTGGTGGGATGAATTTTGTTTCAGTTCTTCCTACGATATCACATGAACTTTCTTATTTGTCCTACGAGTAGGAAAGGGGAAAAAAGATCTCAACTAAACCCTAGGAGTTTGCTAAGTGTGGGGATTCACCTAGACTAGAAATTCTGGAGTCCGGGAGGTCGGTTATACATAGGGAAGAGTTTAAGCACCCTACACATCTGTAGTACTCTACAGGAACCTTCTCTGTGTCTAAATGTGTTTGTGCTGCTAATGATTATTGGGAAAGTTTCTCCTTTGTGTTAGGAGAAGGAATTGAATTGATTTTAAAAGACAGACAGACAGACAAACTGACTATTTTTGGTATTTTATTAGCTCGCTGAGATTCCTTGTGAACCTCATGCCTACATATCCCTAGTGGAAGTCAGAGCTTAATGTAGTTCGGGGAACTAATTGATTATTAATTGTTTTTGGGTGCCTTGCTTAAAGCTCAAGGTTGAAGCTTGAATTAAATCTCTATTTACAATAAAGAGACATGAAATCATCTTTACAGAGAGGTATTTGTACTATTCTACCACAAACATTTTTGAAAGAGTGACAGAATAACTGGATTCATTTCATTAAGAGAGTGACCTTACTTGTGTGTTTGCAAGTATGCTAGTATCTCTTGAATGAAAGAAAGATGCTCGTCCAAATTAGGGAAAGTGTACAAGTCTGGGGATGTGCCAGAGCATGTCTTTCATAGTCCTAAATGGGAGACTTTGATTGAAATTGAAATGTGTAATGTTTTGTTGTTTGAATGTGGTAGAGTAGTAAAAATATCTCTCTATAGAGATAAGCTATGTCTATCTACTGTATAAAAGATTTGACTTTAGCTGGCTTGTATGAGGCCCAAGCTTGAGGCTTTTTGATTGATTTATTAATTATTATTGACTCTGGGAGATGACTCCATTGAGGATTAATTACAGGGTATTTTTTTGTGTTCTGTACAAAGCCCAGAATTGAGGCTGACTCTATTTGGAGAGTGTTTATTTTGATGGATTTTTATTTGGTGTTCTGTACAAAGCCCAGAATTGAGGCTGACTCTAGTTAGGAAAAAAACATTATTTTCTGCCTTGTACAAAGCCCAAGGTTGTGGCTGACTCTTTAATAAATTGAGTGTGGATGACTCTATGGGGAAAAGATCCTAGGTGTTAGGAATCTTTGACAACATATGGTTTAATCTGCCTTGTACAAAGCCCAAGGTTGTGGCTACTGAATGATGAAGAACTCACTGGGGAGACTCTATTATCTGCCTTGTACAATGCCCAAGGTTGAGGCTGACTCTTGACAGGGGAGTTTTATTGTTTGGTGCTTTGTATGAAGCCCAAGGTTGAGGCTAACTGTTTTTGTTGGTTTTGACTCTACTGAGGAGATTTTATTTATTAAAAGACTGTTTTTCTTTGGAAGCTAACCCTTTCCAGGGATTTTGACTCAGCTGGTGAATTTGTCTGTTAAAAGACTGACTTTATCATGTTTTTGGAGGCTGACCCTTTCCAGGGGTTTTGACTCTTTTGGGGAAATTATCTCCTAAGAGAATGAATATTTGGTTTTGAAAGACTGATATTGGAGGCTAACCCTTTCCAGGGGTTTTGACATTTTAAACAGATTTTTATTAATTGACTTTGGAGGCTAACCCTTTCCAGGGATTTTTGTTGAAATGAAAGAATGTGTGGAGGCTAACCCTTTCCAGGGGTTTTGACATTTTAAACAGATTTTTATTAATTGACTTTGGAGGCTAACCCTTTCCAGGGATTTTTATTAAAATGAATGGCAGAAAGATTATCTATTGGAGACTTCTTGTTTAAAGCCCAAGATGAAGGCTGGCACTTTGAGGATAAGCACACATAGATCCTAGACTCTACTAAGGAAGATTGATGAAGATAAGGGTGACAGAGACTGTCCATGTCTCTCATTCCAAAAGGTGTACTCAATGTGAAATTGAGACAAACTTAGCTTGTTTGAAGTTTGGTTTAAATTGGAAGAAACTCACCAGGGTATGTTAAGAGGTGACTAAAGACCTGTTCCTATGTTTATAAGAAACCTGATGGGTCCTTGTATACAAGCTCAAGAGGAAGCTGGAAATGCTTTTAAGAAGCCTGTGGGTCCTTGTACAAAGCCCAAGAGGAGGCTAATCGAGGGTCCTTGTTATAGCACAAGAGAAAGCTATGTAGTTTTGAACTTATTTTGGCTCTAAGCAAATGGGTAAGAGGTTTCACCGGGAATAATTCCTCTTTGGGTGGATGTGTCCTATTTTTTGGATTCTAAGGTTTTTGCCAAGATGTTTCACCGGGAATAATTCATCTTGGGGGTTTGAACTACAGATCTCTAATTAGGAAAGAGCCTTCACCGGGAAGACATTCTCAATCCTAGGTCATATTCCTATAATATATATATAGTTTAACTGTCCTAGGGTTTATACTCAAACGTAGTTCTAAACTAATATATATGCACAGTTTATATTTGACAGTAATTTAAATAAAGACTGTAAATTGAAAGCTTGTAAAGTCTAACCTGGATGGAGTGGAGGCCTTTGAAGAAGTATGTACAGAGCCTCAACAATATTTTTGTTGTTTTGTTGATAACAATTGAATATTTATTATAAACAGTTAAGGGTTTTTGAAAACAGAAGAAGTGAAGATGGACAAAGGTCACATAGGTATCTGAAGAGTTTCACCGGGAATAATGCCCTTCAAATACCAGAAGAATGTTTTGAAAACAGAAAGAAGATTTTGAAAATACAGTTTTGAAAACAAGCTAAGAAGAGAAGGTGTTTGGGACTTACACTCTATTAGAGGCCCAGTACTTTACAGTACTGGTTACAAAAGCAGTTTGAAAATGATTTGAAATGGTATAAGGTTTTGTTGTTTGAAAACCTTAATCATCCGTTTAATCGGAGACTGGTAATAACTTTGAAAATTGACAAAAGTCAACTTAATTAAGGTAAAGAATAAAGATCTATGCCTAATTAGGACATAAACAAATAGGGTTTTATCATGAGCTTATTCACAAAATAGGTTAAAATAAAATGACAATATATATTTAAAGTATTTAAGAAAACACTTAAAAACATACTATTTTAAACCTAATTAAAATACATGAAATAAATAATATTTTTCATGATTTTTTTTGATTATTCACAAAATATATATATTAAATGACAAGTGTGTGAAAAATGAAGTGAAAATAAATTAATTTGATAGGTTAAATAATTGGTTGAAGTTGTGAAGAAATCAAATGGAAAAAAGTGGTAAAAAATAGGGTTTTGTCACCAACCAGGTTTGAACCCACGCCCTTTATGTTACCAGCCCAAAACAACACCACTGAGCCAACGCGCGCTTAGTGACAATGACACACACCCATTTGGTTATGTTTCAAAACAAGTGGTAAATCATTGAAAAATAAAAGAATCAAAAAGTCTGGGGCGAGGGGGATTCGAACCCCAGACTTGAGGCATGAGGAGACTAAGGGCGTATGTGAGGCCACTAGGGCAAACGATGAATTCGTTTGTAAAACGCATACTACTCAAAATAAAATAAACCCTGCCCTTGGATTTGAATTTTGCGCGCCACAGCCATGGTCGTCTTCTTCCTCAAGCTCTCAAATTCTCAAATTTCTAACTCTCTGGTTTCTCAACTAAATGGCATGATGTAAACATCAATTTTGCTCTAAATTTCCTCACGAACTCAGATATGTAACTAACATTTATTTATATTAGCTATAACTACCTAATTTCTCAGAGAACTCTAAGAACACATGAACCCTAAATTTGAAATTAAATGACAAACAAGATGAATAAATGAATGATGATAGAGGGTTTTCAATCCTCTGATGATGCTGAACAAGATAGAATCGAGCTATGTCATAAAGAGTGCTTAAATTAAAGAGGTGGAGTTCAAAAACTTACCTCTGAAAATGGAGGTCGTGAGGATGATAGAGAGCAACTGGGCTTGTATGAATGATCCCAAAAGCTTCCTTGGGACTCAGTGATGCTAACTGAATGCTTGTTGTAACCTCAATCCTTCTGAATTGTTCTATGGACCTCCCTCGATTTGAGCTTCAAGTGAACATGGAGAGTGATGATTCTTGAGTTACAGATGAGCTGCAGCCATCTGAACAGCTTCACTACCTCCTATGGAACGTGCCTGGATGCTTGGCTCGATTGGAAACCTTCTGAATTGCACTATGGACCTTCAACTGCAACAGCTTCAAAGTGAGAGCAACAATGGTGTTCCTCCACTTACAGAAATGATCCAGGTGCTTGGATCACCTCAAATGACCTCCCTTGAGATGTTAGAATGCTTACTTTCCAAAGATAAGCTCTGGTTTGAAGAAAACGATTCTTCTTGCCAAAGAACTTTGAAAAACAATAAGCATGAGAAGAGAAAGAGAAAGCAAGGAATATGGTTGCTTTGGTGTGTTTTTCTACTGAAGTATGCCCTCCTATTTATAGGCAAATGAATGCAGATCAATTGGCTGTGGTGAGCTTGCTTAATGAAAGAAGTTTGGTTTCTTAGCCAAGAAGAAATTTTGAAAAGATCCTAAATGCAATGATGCATTTTCGGGCTAGCTTCCCCTATCCATTGATTCTATCTGATCTTGGGGAACATTTCAGATGCAAAGTGAGCTCTAATTGGTTGGTGAGAAGATTCCTTGGGTGATTCATCAATTTGCCATAAATTCACAAATGTAATCATTACATAATCACATGTTCTTGTTTTCGGAATCTTCTTCAATTATCATGGCATGGTGAAAATGAATGCATGGTATGTTTTCAGATGTGTTATGGGTCGTGTAGCATCCTTATTTGAGGTCATGTGCACAAAATTTCAAAGTTCCAAAATGATGCATGACCTATAATTTCACTTCATGAGGCCAACTTTGAACAAGCATAACTCTTAGCTCAAAATGAATTTGGAGAAGGTTGAACACAATTTAGAAAGCCCTAAACATCTACTTCAAATCATTAGTTTGGAGTTTCTTCAAAATCCTTTGGCAAATTTGTGAAAAATGAGGCCAAAGTTGGAAGAAAACTACGTTAAAACACTTAGAAAAATTTCTAAGTGTTTATGACCTAAAACTCCAAAATTTCCAAAACTCTTAAATGATTGATCTTTTGAAAAAAGTTCCTTTGTAAGATGTTGCTTTATTTTGCAAGATCTACAACTTTCATGTTGGAAGTTTTTTGAGTTGTGTAGGTGAAATTTTGAGTTCCCACAGTGCCCTCAAAAACCCTAATTCCCGACTTTTTGCTCCTTGGTGAATCTCTTTGAATTTCTTTGGTCAAATGACTTTAATATCCATATATTGATGATATTGATCTTTGAAAGTCATGGTTTGACCAAAAATCTTAAAAGTCAAAGGTGAACCCATATAGTTGACTTTTTCCTGATAAAGTGAAAATTTGGACTTTTGTGTAGAATCAAGATCTTCTCCTCAAATGAATGATGTAAATGGATTATATTGAGGTAATAGAGGTTCTTGAATCATGTCTTGATTTTTGGATCCATGCCTCTGATTAAAAGTCAACTATCCTGGTGAATTAGGTCAAAAACCCTAATTGTCGACCATATGAAAATAATGACTGTAGACTTTGAATTGAGGTGTGATGTCCAGTGGATCTTGTCATATGAGCTATTTGAAGATGATTGATGTCTTTGAATGATCCCCTGGGGCTTTTTAGGGTTTCCCAAAGGTGATCCCTGATTTTAGTCCTTGATAGGCTAAAAAACCCTAGTCTGGTGACCTGAGTAAACCTGTACTCAGATGACTGGGTGTCTAATCAATCATAGGTTAAATAATGAAGCTCTTGAGTCTTATGATTGTATTAGAGACTAATCCTTCTATTGATTGATCCTTTGCCTGAGTTTTCTTGTTTTTGAGCATCCTCGATTAAATGCCAGATGAAGAAGTGACTGCTCTGGGTACTTGCTTTGATCTGATGAAAATCCTAAAGATATGTCATCTCAGGGGGGTCAAAAATTAGGGTATGACAGATGCCCCTATTTAAGTTTCTTTTATCTGGAGGGAGAGAGATTGATATCTCGATCTCTCCTGCGTAAAAGAGACTTAAATATCGAGGAATGCCCGAATTTTGGGCGCTCCTGAGATGTTGTAATTGATAAAATCTTTGCATGACTTTGATCCCGTTGTCGCACTCGGCGGGGATGAGGAGACAAACTCCTGTAGAAATACTTGATGTGGACTCTGGCGAATGGATGGCAGTGTAGGATGCGCAATCCATCTTCTTTAACTAAGTGTTGACACTTAGAAAAAGGCAAGCAACCTCCTCTTGTTTCGGATGTCTGTATCTCGAAACTGGTCTTAGTTGCGTTTGGACAATATCTCAGATAAAGAGAAAATTTCCAAAGATTTGTTTCCTCATCAAACTTCTCATCAGCACTTGGAGATGAGACGCCATTTGACGGTAAAAGAAACTTCAAGGGTTTGTTTCCTCATCAAACTTCTTACCAGCACTTGGAGGTAAGACGCCATTTGATGGTAATAAAGAAACTTCAAAGGTTTGTTTCCTCATCAAACTTCTCATCAGCACTTGGAGATGAGACGCCATTTGATGGTAATAAAGAAACTTCAAAGGTTTGTTTCCTCATCAAACTTCTCATCAGCACTTGGAGATGAGACGCCATTTGATGGTAAATAAAGAAACTTCAAAGGTTTGTTTCCTCATCAAACTTCTCATCAGCACTTGGAGATAAGACGCCATTTGATGGTAATAAAGAAACTTCACCATCTTCCCTTTTGACTTGACGTCTTTGAAGGATCGTCACATGGTCCCGCGCTCTTTTGAGGGGCTAATGACTTTGCTTGAAGGCGGACGAACTGTTTTCGGGGTGAAAACCAACATTCGTCGACTGATGCCGGGGAATCAACAAACTGTTCTCCTAAGAGGAAAACTGCCATTCATCGACTCTGTGGGGAACTAAACATCCCAGAAACAGACAAACTGTTTGAAGAAACTGCCATTTGTCGATCTCTTAAGTATTTAACAGACAAACCGTCTTTCCTTGGGGAAAGGCTGCCATTTATCAATTGCTAGGGGAACAAACTGTCTTCTACTAGGAGACTGCCATTTGCCGACCCTGTCGTGAAAGAAAGTGAGCAAACTGTCTTCTGCTGAAAGAGACTGCCATTTGCTGACTTTGTTGAGGAATCTTTGAGCGAAACGAACTGTCTTCATGAAGAAAGCTGCCATTCGTTACTTCTGCTCGAAAAAGTAAGTGAACTGTCTCTCGCTGAAAGAGACTACTATTCACTGACTTCGCTGGAGAATCTGAACTATCTTCTGGACGAAGACTACCATTCACTGACTCCGCTGGGGAATTAATTGTCGATCTGCTGGGAGATTCTCTTTGACAAAAAGTGGCATCTCTTGACCCTGCTGGGGAAATACCAAACTGTTTTCCAGGAGGAAAAACTACCACTTGTTAATTATGTCGAGGAATCCATACTCCTCGGAGAAGAGAAACCGCTTATCGGCCTTGTAGGGAATTCCAAAAATGCGAAACAGACTATCTTATCTGAAGAAGATTGTCGAGCGTCGCTCTGCGGGAGAATCTCAGTTGGGGAATTCCAAAAGTGAACAAACTATCTCTTTGAGGGAGACTACCATTTGTTGACTTGCTTGGGGAATTTGGGTGTATGAACCTTCTTCATGAAGAAGAAAAAAAAAAAAAAAACCCTTTTGCAACTTTGCAGGGGAATCTTGAGTGTATGCTTTAATGACTCGGGCATTCACATGATCAAATCCTGACTCGACTATGCAGTTATGATGTAATGTATGCATGAATATTATGACAATTACAAAATGTAAAGTGAATGTGAATAGAATTGTCGCGGATGTAAAATCCTATGATACGACTTGAATTCTTGTTGATCAGAAGATGTCCTCTTCTTGCAGTTCGAACTCTGCCGGGAATACCTGGTTATCAGTTGTCCGCTGTCCGAAGTGAATAATATGAATTGAAGTAAAGATCCGTCATCGGGAGATGTTCACAAAGCGACCTCATGGGGAAATCTTAATTCCCGGAGTCTCAACCGTTCTTGGAGCAACTGTTTGCATTCTTCCTACTGTTTGTAAACCTCAGAAAGAAATTTCACCTTTATTTTTTGCAAGTAAATTCTTTTTATTTTATGAAAACAATTGTTTCAAGAAAATGACTGTTTAAACTTAAAATGCATTTCAAGAAACTGAATAAGACTAGATTGCAAAGAAAAGCACAAGGCTCAAATTATTATATATGGAATGGTAATCAGCCAAATGCTTGATTCCATGAAGTATTTACAAAGTTGGAAATTGGTAATTTTCGGAAAAAGGGCTAC
Source organism: Vicia villosa (assembly GCF_029867415.1). NCBI lineage: Eukaryota > Viridiplantae > Streptophyta > Magnoliopsida > Fabales > Fabaceae > Vicia > Vicia villosa. Next base: position 515,131 of record NW_026705587.1, read on the forward strand.
GATGAAACGTGACGACCGTTATCTTTCCCTTCCACTCCGAGTTGCGATGTATTCGTGCTTTGTAGAAGATGACCTACTGCTGATGAATACTCCGCTATGGATTTTTGAATGATCAAGTTTGTCCTGAACACGGTTACTTGCCATATATCTCTAACTTTTGCGTAAACTACCCCTTTCGGGTTTTAAGTCTACCGGGATTGATTTTTTTTTTGTCTCTAACTTTTGCCTGAATCGCCCTTTCGGGTTTTCGATTCACCGAGACGCTCTTTTTTGCCTAAGCCGCTCTTTGCGAGTTTTCAACTTAGCGAGCTGTTCTTTTGATTATTTAGGCGAAGTATTTCTTGACTGCGTCGACGTTCACAGGACGGGTGAATTTTTCTCCATCCATAGTCGTGAGTATTAAGGCTCCTCCTGAGAAAGCTCTCTTGACCACGTAGGGGCCGTCATAATTGGGAGTCCATTTCCCTCTTGAATCTGTGAGAAAAGATTGAATCTTTTTGAGTACAAGGTCGCCTTCTTTGATTGTGCGAGGTCGAACCTTTTTGTCGAAAGCTTTCTTCATTCTTTGTTGATATAGCTGACCGTGGCATAAAGCTGTCATGCGCTTTTCTTCGATTAAGTTCAATTCATCGAATCTGCTTTGACACCACTCGGCTTCTGTTAATTTTGCCTCCATCAAGACTCTCATTGATGGAATCTCAACCTCTATAGGTAGGACTGCCTCCATGCCATATATAAGGGAGAAAGGAGTTGCTCCGGTCGAAGTACGTACTGATGTACGGTAACCATGAAGAGCATACGGGAGCATTTCATGCCAATCTTTGTAAGTGATGACCATCTTCTGAATGATTTTCTTGATGTTTTTGTTAGCTGCTTCTACAGCTCCATTCATCTTTGGTCTGTAAGGAGATGAGTTGTGATGTTCAATCTTGAATTCTTCACAAAGCTCCTTCATCATTTTGTTATTCAAATTTGACCCATTGTCAGTGATTATCCTGCTAGGAATGCCGTAGCGACAGATGATGTGATTCTTGATAAACCTGACGACAACTTGTCTTGTAACGTTTGCATATGAAGCTGCTTCAACCCACTTGGTGAAATAGTCTATAGCTACCAAGATGAAGCGATGTCCGTTGGACGCTTTTGGCTCGATCATTCCAATCATGTCGATTCCCCACATGGAGAAAGGCCAAGGGGAAGAGAGTATGTTGAGAAGAGATGGTGGCACATGAATTCTATCGGCGTAGATCTGACATTTGTGACACCTCTTGGCGTACTGGTAGCAATCTGACTCCATTGTCAGCCAATAATATCCTGCTCTCAGTATTTTCCTTGTCATGGTATGTCCATTGGTGTGAGTACCAAAGGAACCTTCATGTATTTCTCTCATGAGTATTTCTGCTTCTTTTCTGTCAACGCATCTGAGCAGAACCATGTCGAAGTTTCTCTTGTACAGAACATCTTCATTCAGGAAGAATCTATAAGCTAACTTTCTCAAAGTCTTTCTATCTTTCTTTGATGCCCCAAGAGGGTACTCTTGCTTTTGAAGAAAGTTCTTGATGTCGTGATACCACGGTTTGTCGTCGATGATTGCTTCTACTGTGAAAACATGAGTGGGCCTATCCAGGCGCATAACATCGATCCGAGGAATGTCATTCCAATGATTTATCCTAATCATGGAAGAGAGTGTGGTTAATGCATCAGCCAAGTTGTTTTCTTCACGAGGAATGTGATGAAAATCTACCCTGTCGAAGAATGGTAATAATCTTCCTGCGTAGTCTTTGTAAGGAATTAGCCCTGGTTGGCGTGTTTCCCATTCTCCTTTGATTTGATTGATGACCAAAGCAGAATCTCCGTATACATCCAAGTGTTTGATTCTTAGACCCATGGTTTCTTCGAGACCCATGATGCAAGCTTCATATTCGGCCTCATTGTTTGTGCACTTGAAAGTTAATCTGGCAGTAAATGGAATATGGGTACCCTGAGGTGTAACAATGATTGCCCCAATTCCTCTTCCATAAGTATTGACAGCTCCGTCAAAGATTAAGCCCCACTGGGATCCTATCTCAGGTCCTTCGTCTGGTAGTGGCTCGTCGCAATCTTTCATCTTGAGGTACATGACGTCCTCGTCCGGAAAGTCAAAACTGATTGATTCATGACCATTGAGTGGATGGTGAGCCAGGTGTTCAGCTAGAATGCTTCCTTTCACGGATTTCTGTGCGTGATACTCAATGTCATATTCTGATAACAACATCTGCCAACGGGCAATTCTCCCAGTTAAAGCAGGCTTCTCAAAGATGTACTTGATTGGATCCATATGAGAGATCAAACAAGTAGTATGTCGAATCATGTACTGGCGGAGACGCTTGGCAGCCCAGGCCAAAGCACAACACGTCTTCTCGAGCATGGAGTAGCGGGATTCACAGTCAGTGAATTTCTTGCTCAGGTAGTAAATGGCATGCTCTTTTCACTTCGTCTCGTCTTGCTGTCCAAGGACACAACCCATGGAATCTTCTAAGACGGTTAAGTACATTATCAAAGGTCTTCCTTCCACTGGAGGAGACAAGATGGGTGGTTCGAGCAGATATTCCTTAATGTTGTCGAACGCTTTCTGACAATCGTCTGTCCAGACGCAACTCTGATTTTTCCGTAGAAGTTTGAAAATAGGAGCGCAAGTTGCAGTCATGAGATATATGAATCTCGAGATGTAATTCAGACGTCCAAGAAATCCTCTAACTTGTTTCTCGGTTCTGGGTGAAGGCATTTCTTGAATTGCCTTGACTTTGTCTGGATCTACTTCAATTCCTCGTTTGCTGACGATGAAACCAAGGAGTTTTCCTGAGTAGACACCAAAGGTACACTTGTTGGGGTTCAGGCGAAGCTGAAACTTCCGTAAGCGTTGAAATAACTTTGTCAGATTTTGTATGTGATCTTCTTCATTTTCTGATTTGGCAATCATGTCGTCTACATAAACTTCCACTTCTTTATGCATCATGTCGTGGAAAAGCGTAGTCATGGCTCTTTGATAAGTTGCCCCTGCGTTCTTTAGTCCAAAAGGCATAACACGATAGCAGAACGTGCCCCAGGGGGTGATGAAAGCTGTTTTTTCCATGTCTTCAGGTGCCATTTTGATTTGGTTGTATCTTGAAAATCCGTCCATGAATGAGAAAACTTTGGATTTTGCTGTACTGTCTACCAACATATCAATATGTGGTAAAGGAAAATCATCATTAGGGCTAGCTTTGTTCAAATCTCTGTAGTCGACGCACATGCGGACTTTTCCGTCTTTCTTAGGAACGGGAACAATGTTAGCTAACCACTGAGGGTATTCTGAAGTGACGAGGAAACCTGCGTTGATCTGCTTTTGAACTTCCTCTTTGATTTTCATGGCCATCTCCGGATGAGTTCTTCTCAATTTTAGCTTGACCGGAGGGCATTCTGCTTTTAATGGCAAGTGATGCTCCACTATACTGGTATCCAACCCTGACATATCTTGATAAGACCATGCGAAGACATTTGAGAATTCTTTGAGCAGTTGTATCAAACTCTCTCTGATCTCTGAACTGAGCGAAGCTCCAATCTTAACTTCTTTTCTGTTTCCATCGGAACCAAGGTTAATGATCTCTAGAGGCTCATTGTATGGCTGAATGGCCTCTTCCTTTTGTTGAAGTAATCGTGAAATTTCCTTTGATATTTCTTCGTCTTCTTCTTCCTCTGCCTCGAATACAGGAAACTCAAAGCTTGGAGAAGTCATACGGTCGCACGTTTCAACGGGGTATTTTATGATTAATCTGCATATGTGTGATAAGTTTTATTTAGACAACGAGGGAAGACTCGGTGTATGCAGTTAATGGAATATTTTGATGTTTTTTAAGGGTGTTTTTTAGGATTACCAATTTCCGAAAAAAGAAAAGGGAAAACTAAACGAAGGAACAGAATGACATTTTTATTTATGGACAGTCATTTCTTGAAACAAAGACCCTATAAAACAAAACTCTATTGCTTTGGGCGAAGCAAAGAGGGACATTTTCCTAAGAAATAGTAAAAATGCAAAGCCCTATGAAACATCTCTTCACCCTGGGCTATGGTGAGAGGACAAAATAACGGTGAAAGTTCCTACTTAGGAGTGCGAACAACAGTTGAAACTTCAACAGCTGTCCAGTAGTGGCGAACCCCATTGTGCACTAAGTAATCTGGAACCTTAGGCTTAAGCTGGCCTATGGTAGGTCTTGATTTACCAACCACTGTCTTTGCAACACTCAGACGATCTTCTTCTATTTCAGCAGACTGAGCGGTGTGAGCATACCCATTTCCAAGTGGAGTATGTCGGTTTTTCTTTTGAGGAAACTTCCAATCTTCTGAATGGAGAGACTCGTTGTCGGAGACACTTTCGAGATCATCCTCTTCTGTATTTTGGTCTTGCTCTTCTCCCAAGATGGCATTGACTAGATATGTGAACTCTAGATCCGTAGCCTCGGAAGGTGACTTGGGGATATAATCCTCAATGATGATTTCACCAGTTGATGATGATGAATAGCAAGGGTTATACATCTCTTTTGGCTGGGAGATGTACTCAAAATCACTGTTCCATCCAGTTGGAACAATATCTTCAAGAGAGATTCTTGAACTTTCAGGAGCGGAGTATTTTACCATGTAGTCGAATTTTCCACTTGGTTCTCCTAATGTATCCCAAGTCTCTTAGGGGATAGGAGGAACTTCTTCTGATGAACCATGAATTCTGGTGGTGAAGCTATCAGTAACTTCATCACTGCTTGGTTGAGTCTTACTTTCAGATCCTTTAGTCGGATAACAGCAAGGTGAATCAGACTCTGGTAGGGAGATGTATCCTGCTTTGTTAAGATAGGATAACCATTCCTCTTCATCGGTGTTTTCCGTACCGATGGTATTGACTGTTTGTTGAACAGGTTGAAGAAAACCTCCACTGCAGAAAGTTTCTTGAATTGGAAGAACTACCTCAATTCCTGGAATAGTCTTTGATGATGTTGGAAAGAATCCAACTCCTGTTCTGTTCTTGTTGTTGGTAGGAATGTTAATGTGCCCCCAACCACTGGTAGTGCCATCCTTTACAACTTGGATTGCATCTCTGTAGGAAGAAATAGACGCTGCTTTCTCCTTTCCTTTGTCTAAGGAAAGTGCTTGGAATTTAGTTCCAACAACTTCTTTTGGTTCTATGTCGGAGAATGATGACAGGTTGCTGACGATCGGAGCTCGTTCTCCACATACGGTTACTAATTTGTCATCTCTTATGAACTTCAGTTTCTGATGAAGTGTTGAAGTAATTGCCCCAGCCTCATGAATCCATGGGCGACCTAGCAAACAACTGTATTGCGCTGGGATATCCATAACTTGGAAAGTGATTTTGAACGTCTGAAGTCCAATAGTTATGGGAAGATCTACCTCTCCAAAAACTGACTTTCTTGATCCATCAAATGCTTTGACGATGACATGACTTTTTCTTAGAGGGTAATCTTCGAAAGATAATCTTGATAATGTTGATTTAGGCATGACGTTGAGAGAAGATCCGTTGTCTATTAGGACTCCTGTGAGTGTATCACCCATGCAGCCAACTGAGATGTGAAGTGGAAGATTATGGTCTACTCCTTCTTCAGGAAGATCTTCGTCACAGAAACTTAGGCTAGTTCCCGCGGAGATGTTGGCAACGATGTTGTTGAATTGGCTTATTGTGACGCTAGGTTCTACAAAAGCTTGTTCCAAAACTTTCTGTAGAGCTTCCCTATGAGCTTCAGAACTCAATAGCAGGGAGAGAACAGATATCCTAGACGGAGTATGTAGCAATTGATCTACAATGTTGTATTCACTCCTCTGGATTAACTTCAAGATCTCATCATTTTCTTTCGCTTGAACAGCATTGGCCGGATGATTGTCTTGCCTATGTGGTACTTCCTCCGAAGGTTTCTCCACACTTTCTGTTGTTCTGTTGAAGACTCGTCCACTTCTGGTGACTCGACTAACATCAGCAATGTTGACAACAGACAGTAATGGTGTTTCCTTACCATTTTCAATGTACGTAGCATTGTACTTGTATGGTATAGCCTTGCTGGACTCATACGGTACAGGACCTGGTAAGTAGATGACTAGCGGAGCAACTGCTGTCTTCCTGCTATCATACTTAACTTGCATTGGTTCAACTTGATTAATTTGAGGAGATACGGTAAAGACTTCATCATCTTCTCTGTTGGCAAGAACAGTAATGGTATTGTCATCCATCAGCTTTTGAATGTCGTTGCGAACACGCAAACATCCTTGTGAATTTCTTCGACATACTCTGCATCTACTGTAAGGATGGAAATCCGTTCCAAAGTAGGCAAGTCCATTTAAAGTTTTATGGAACCTGACTACCGATCCTTCAAGATCTTCAACTTTGTAGATTTTGTATTCTCCTGGACATCCTTGAACCATGTTGATGTCATGTTCAGTTCTGACTCGGATATGTTGAATCCATCCTAAGTCCATTTGTTCTTGTAACGCAGCTTGAACTACGGCACATCCTTGATTATTCTTTGGACAAATTTCGCATGTGAAGTAGTTGTGAGGTGGTACATGACCGTACCCAGCTTGTTTAGCGTGCATCTTGACAAGATTTTCCCCTATCTGACGAATGTCGTAGATTTGAATGACGTTGGGGTGTTGATCTATCAGATTTACTGAAGCTTCTTTATGCTGCGGCAAAGGATTTGCTTGGACGTTTGGATTAGTATCTTTGAAGGATAGCATTCCGCTCTTCACTAATCGTTGGACGTCAATCTTGAAAGGGAAACAGTTCTCAATATTGTGACCTGGTGCCCCCTGATGATAGGGACAAGATTGGTCAGCCTTATACCATGGTGAGGAACTGTTTGTAGGATTTGGAGGACTTCTTGTCTGAATGAGTCCTTTTGCCAGTAATGTTGGAAATAATTCTGCATACGGCATTGGTACGGGGTCAAAGGCAGGATACCTTGGAGCCCGATTGTTGTAATTTGGAGGTCGAACCTGCTGCTGAGGTTGCTGCGACCTTTGTTGAATTTGTTGTTGCGGAACTTGAGGTTGATAAGCTGGCGCTGAGTTAACAACCGGAGTTATTGTTGCAACTTGAGGTTGGAATTTCTTCTTGATTTTGTGCAAGACATTGCTGACATCTTGATCCTTTTTCTTCTGGAAAGAACTTCCATACTTCCTTGGACCAATAGAAGATTCTGGTTCTTTGTTCAAGCGTCCTTCCCGAACTGCTTCTTCTAAACGTACACCCATGTTTACCATCTCAGTAAAGTCACTTGGTGCACTTGCAACCATTCGTCCGTAGTAAAATGGACTCAAAGTTTTGAGATAGATTTTTGTCATTTCTTTCTCTTCAAGTGGTGGACAAATTTGAGCAGCAACTTCACGCCATCTCTGAGCGTATTCCTTGAAGCTTTCTCTATCCTTTTGAGTCATGGCCCGGAGTTGATCTCTATCGGGAGCCATATCCAGATTGTACTTATACTGTTTGACGAAGGCCTCTCCGAGGTCTCGAAAAGTACGGATCTCTGAATTGTCCAAGTTCATGTACCATTTGAGTGCAGCACCAGTTAGGCTGTCTTGAAAATAATGAATGAGTAATTGTTGATTATCAGTCTGAGTTGACATTCTTCGAGCGTACATTACGAGGTGACTTTGTGGGCATGAATTCCCTTTGTACTTCTTGAAATCTGGTACTTTGAATTTGTGAGGAATCTTAACATTTGGAACCAGACAGAGGTCTGCAGCATTCTTTCCAAATAGATCTTGTCCTCGAAGAGTCTTGAGTTCCTTCTGCATTTGCAGAAACTGTTCCTGGAACTCGTCCAATCTTTCATACACGCCAGCGTCCTCATTGGGAGCGTGATGATATACTTGTCCGCCCTGCGGGGGAAAAGTATGCATAATGGGCTGTGGAGAAGCCATGACAGCAGATCTTGGAATCTCAGCATTCTGTTGTGTGAAACCCATTGCCGTTGCTCTTGGAACTTAAATTTCCAGAGGTTTGTAACCCTCCGGCGGTTGCATCTCCATTGTAGCTCTTGGAACTTCAGAAACTCGGGGTATGTACCCTTCTGGAATAAAGTTATACGGCATGCCCCAAGGTCGATCAGGCGGCATGGTATACTGAGGAATAGGAGTAGAAACAATCTCGGAAACCACAGTCCTTTGCGGTTCTTCTGGCGTTGGTCGATTCTGCGCAACTACCAGGGCTTCTACCATACTATTGAGTCTTTCAACAGTACCTTTGAGAGTATTAATCTCTTCCCTGAGTTCTTCATTCTCTTGCTCAAAGTCTTCCATTCTTTTCTTGCGACTTGAACGAGTGTTGTATGGATGAGACAGCTTGAAAGTCTTGGTTCACCTCCTTCTCCTCCTCTCTTTCTGGAGAAAGGAAAGTGACTATTAGATCCGCGACAATTCTCGTGTCAGTGCGTACGACTAAAGCGATGTATGATATGCAATTAAGTTAATATTTTTCAAGGAAACACCATAATTACGTTATGAAACATCAACTTTTATTAATTAAGCGAAAACGCCGTTTTTTTACACACTTTGAAAAGGGAAATACAGAGAAACCGAGAGAAAGGACTCTAAAACTTTGATGAAGAGCCGACTTCACGTTCTAACATCTTCTTCTGTTTCTTGAGCTGAGCGTTCTCTGACGTGAGTTGATCGATGATCCAGGAAGCAGGAGGGATATGATGAGAAAGTGACATTTGTGACACTTGTCGATCGAGTACTTCAAGTAATTCATCCTTCCTTCTTAGGATGTTCTGAATTTCAACATTTTCCGTGTTGACAATTCGATACTTGTTCCTCCAAGCATTCCTTTCTTGGCATACCTTGTTTAATGTCGCTTGTAGTTTTTCAACATCGGTGGAGAAAAGGTATATTGGTTCCCTTAGGGGAATGGGTTCTTGATGCTGATATGGCATCCTGAGCTTGAATGCTCTGACGCGTACCCATTGAAGGTAAGGATCTAGGGAGATGCAAAGATGTTTTCCTAACAATCTTCTCCGTTTGCTGTGTACAAGACGCCAGGCTTGGACAATTTCCTTCTTCAGCATGTTGCCATGATCGTCGATGTTCTTGAAGAACAGACCCTCCAATTGGATGTTACCTGGTATATTTTTCATGGGATAGCCGTATTGGCGACGGGCTAAAGCTGGATTGTAACTGATTCCTCCCTTAGTTCCAATAAGGGGTATGTTGGGAAAACTCCCACAACTGAAGATGATCTTGGTTTCGTCGTTGTCAGGACTACACCAATCAATGTCTGTATGAGTGAGAGACATGATTTTCTATGACCAGTAAAGGCCATCCCTCATATTCCAGAAAGTGCTGGACTTTGGCAGGTGCAAAACGAACCATTCGTATAACAACGGTACGCAGCATGTGATTAATCCTCCTCGCTGCAGGTTTCTTGAATGCACAGAGTGATAAGCATCCGCAAGCAAGGTTGGAACTGGATTTCCAATTAAGAAGATCTTAATTGCGTTTATGTCGACGAAATCGTTAATGTTAGGGAACAAGAACAATCCGTAGATAAGCAAAGCCAAGATTTCCTCAAAAGCACTCATATCTTGGATGCTGACGAAGTACCGAGCTTGATCAAACAGGAATTTGGAAGGCAATCCTTGAATTCCTCCTCTACTCACCATATGAGTTCTGATGTCGACTACGTTCAAAGGAGTAGTTGCAGCAATGATAACGTCGTCAGGATTCTTTTCCAAACCGGAGTACGAATCTTGCGCGTACACGGGTATTTCAATCAGACGAGAGTACTCCTCCAACGTAGGCATGAGCTGATAATCTGGAAAGGTGAAGCAGTGATACGTTGGATCGTAAAACTGTACCAAGGTGGGAAGGATCCCATCCACCATGTTGGTATTGAGCAAAGGCAGAAGTTTTCCATACTTCTCCTTGAAAGCCTGGGGGTTAACCACCAGTTTTCCGAGCTTTCCCAGTTCCTCGACCTGGGGAATCTTGAAGGTGTATTTCCTAGCTCTCTTTCTCCCATAATCCATGGTATAGATCCTTAAGTCCTTTCTCCGTTTCTCTCTTTCTATGAAGTTCAAAACGTTCGTTATTTAGTTTCCTTGAAAAACGACTCGAAAAAGACTTTTTTTTTTTTGCTTTTAGTTGTTTATTAATGAATGATGCATGAATGCGTGAATGCACACACAAGAGTTTTTAAACAAACATGGCGTTGAAGGGTATAGTGGTCATGAAGTCAAAACGCAAACCCCGCCCCAATAGTAAACTAAGGTTAAGGATTTTTGTACCTGTAGAACGGGTTCTAGGGGTCTCAGAGTTTTTGCTCAACCTTAAAGATACGTTGATTGGTATCTATAAGAGAGTTTTCTCTGAGTGTAGTATCTGCGTGACAATTACTTTCGTAATCACCGCTCTACGTCCTAAAAAAAGGCTTTAAGTGGGGTTAATGTGTTTCTAGGTCCTCCTGGTACAAATCAGTCTCGGAATGCAGTGGCGCAGTTAATCACAACCCGCCAGGCAAATCCCAAGAGTAGACTTGGAAACCAAGATTAGAGGGTCTTCACCGGGAAGACATCCTCCATCCTATCTTATGTTGCACTCAAATCCGGGTATAGGATTTCTCACCACAAGGGGGAATCAAGCCCTTTCCCGATACAGAATAAACAAAATAAACAAATATAAATGCAGCAAACACATGATATGACACAGAGGTTAGGCAGGACCTCTCTTGTTTGAGGGGGAATTTGGCATCCCTAATTCCTCATTGGGGCTGGACCAGCAACAGGTCAACCATTGGTTTGGATGAAAAACCAAGGTTTTGAACACTTATATCCCCAGCAGAGTCGCCATTTTTACTGTGGTGTCGTTTTTTTTTACCTCCCCGTTTCACTTGGGAGGACGGCACGCTAGACCCTTCACGCGAAATTTGGAAGGAGAATGCGCCCGTGGTGGGATGAATTTTGTTTCAGTTCTTCCTACGATATCACACGAACTTTCTTATTTGTCCTACGAGTAGGAAAGGGGAAAAAAGATCTCAACTAAACCCTAGGAGTTTGCTAAGTGTGGGGATTCACCTAGACTAGAAATTCTGGAGTCCGGGAGGTCGGTTATACATAGGGAAGAGTTTAAGCACCCTACACATCTGTAGTACTCTACAGGAACCTTCTCTGTGTCTAAATGTGTTTGTGCTGCTAATGATTATTGGGAAAGTTTCTCCTTTGTGTTAGGAGAAGGAATTGAATTGATTTTAAAAGACAAACAGACAGACAAACAGACTATTTTTTGTATTTTATTAGCTCGCTGAGATTCCTTGTGAACCTCATGCCTACATATCCCTAGTGGAAGTCAGAGCTTAATGTAGTTCGGGGAACTAATTGATTATTAATTGTTTTTGGGTGCCTTGCTTGAAGCTCAAGGTTGAAGCTTGAATTAAATCTCTATTTACAATAAAGAGACATGAAATCATCTTTACAGAGAGGTATTTGTACTATTCTACCACAACTATTTTTGAAAGAGTGACAGAATAACTGGATTCATTTTATTAAGAGAGTGACCTTACTTGTGTGTTTGCAAGTATGCTAGTATCTCTTGAATGAAAGAAAGATGCTCGTCCAAATTAGGGAAAGTGTACAAGTCTGGGGATGTGCCAGAGCATGTCTTTCATAGTCCTAAATGGGAGACTTTGATTGAAATTGAAATGTGTAATGTTTTGTTGTTTGAATGTGGTAGAGTAGTAAAAATATCTCTCTATAGAGATAAGCTATGTCTATCTACTGTATAAAAGATTTGACTTTAGCTGGCTTGTATGAGGCCCAAGCTTGAGGCTTTTTGATTGATTTATTAATTATTATTGACTCTGGGAGATGACTCCATTGAGGATTAATTACAGGGTATTTTTTTGTGTTCTGTACAAAGCCCAGAATTGAGGCTGACTCTATTTGGAGAGTGTTTATTTTGATGGATTTTTATTTGGTGTTCTGTACAAAGCCCAGAATTGAGGCTGACTCTAGCTAGGAAAAAAACATTATTTTCTGCCTTGTACAAAGCCCAAGGTTGTGGCTGACTCTTTAATAAATTGAGTGTGGATGACTCTATGGGGAAAAGATCCTAGGTGTTAGGAATCTTTGACAACATATGGTTTAATCTTCCTTGTACAAAGCCCAAGGTTATGGCTACTGAATGATGAAGAACTCACTGGGGAGACTCTATTATCTGCCTTGTACAATGCCCAAGGTTGAGGCTGACTCTTGACAGGGGAGTTTTATTGTTTGGTGCCTTGTATGAAGCCCAAGGTTGAGGCTAACTGTTTTTGTTGGTTTTGACTCTACTGAGGAGATTTTATTTATTAAAAGACTGTTTTTCTTTGGAAGCTAACCCTTTCCAGGGATTTTGACTCAGCTGGTGAATTTGTCTGTTAAAAGACTGACTTTATCATGTTTTTGGAGGCTGACCCTTTCCAGGGGTTTTGACTCTTTTGGGGAAATTATCTCCTAAGAGAATGAATATTTGGTTTTGAAAGACTGATATTGGAGGCTAACCCTTTCCAGGGGTTTTGACATTTTAAACAGATTTTTATTAATTGACTTTGGAGGCTAACCCTTTCCAGGGATTTTTGTTGAAATGAAAGAATGTGTGGAGGCTAACCCTTTCCAGGGGTTTTGACATTTTAAACAGATTTTTATTAATTGACTTTGGAGGCTAACCCTTTCCAGGGATTTTTATTAAAATGAATGGCAGAAAGATTATCTATTGGAGACTTCTTGTTTAAAGCCCAAGATGAAGGCTGGCACTTTGAGGATAAGCACACATAGATCCTAGACTCTACTAAGGAAGATTGATGAAGATAAGGGTGACAGAGACTGTCCATGTCTCTCATTCCAAAAGGTGTACTCAATGTGAAATTGAGACAAACTTAGCTTGTTTGAAGTTTGGTTTAAATTGGAAGAAACTCACCAGGGTATGTTAAGAGGTGACTAAAGACCTGTTCCTATGTTTATAAGAAACCTGATGGGTCCTTGTATACAAGCTCAAGAGGAAGCTGGAAATGCTTTTAAGAAGCCTGTGGGTCCTTGTACAAAGCCCAAGAGGAGGCTAATCGAGGGTCCATGTTATAGCACAAGAGAAAGCTATGTAGTTTTGAACTTATTTTGGCTCTAAGCAAATGGGTAAGAGGTTTCACCGGGAATAATTCCTCTTTGGGTGGATGTGTCCTATTTTTTGGATTCTAAGGTTTTTGCCAAGATGTTTCACCGGGAATAATTCATCTTGGGGGTTTGAACTACAGATCTCTAATTAGGAAAGAGCCTTCACCGGGAAGACATTCTCAATCCTAGGTCATATTCCTATAATATATATATAGTTTAACTGTCCTAGGGTTTATACTCAAACGTAGTTCTAAACTAATATATATGCACAGTTTATATTTGACAGTAATTTAAATAAAGACTGTAAATTGAAAGCTTGTAAAGTCTAACCTGGATGGAGTGGAGGCCTTTGAAGAAGTATGTACAGAGCCTCAACAATATTTTTGTTGTTTTGTTGATAACAATTGAATATTTATTATAAACAGTTAAGGGTTTTTGAAAACAGAAGAAGTGAAGATGGACAAAGGTCACATAGGTATCTGAAGAGTTTCACCGGGAATAATGCCCTTCAAATACCAGAAGAATGTTTTGAAAACAGAAAGAAGATTTTGAAAATACAGTTTTGAAAACAAGCTAAGAAGAGAAGGTGTTTGGGACTTACACTCTATTAGAGGCCCAGTACTTTACAGTACTGGTTACAAAAGCAGTTTGAAAATGATTTGAAATGGTATAAGGTTTTGTTGTTTGAAAACCTTAATCATCCGTTTAATCGGAGACTGGTAATAACTTTGAAAATTGACAAAAGTCAACTTAATTAAGGTAAAGAATAAAGATCTATGCCTAATTAGGACTTAAACAAATAGGGTTTTATCATGAGCTTATTCACAAAATAGGTTAAAATAAAATGACAATATATATTTAAAGTATTTAAGAAAACACTTAAAAACATACTAGTTTAAACCTAATTAAAATACATGAAATAAATAATATTTTTTATGATTTTTTTGATTATTCACAAAATAGATATATTAAATGACAAGTGTGTGAAAAATGAAGGGAAAATAAATTAATTTGATAGGTTAAATAATTGGTTGAAGTTGTGAAGAAATCAAATGGAAAAAAGTGGTAAAAAATAGGGTTTTGTCACCAACCAGGTTTGAACCCACGCCCTTTATGTTACCAGCCCAAAACAACACCACTGAGCCAACGCGCGCTTAGTGATAATGACACACACCCATTTGGTTATGTTTCAAAACAAGTGGTAAATCATTGAAAAATAAAAGAGTCAAAAAGTCTGGGGCGAGGGGGATTCGAACCCCAGACTTGAGGCATGAGGAGACTAAGGGCGTATGTGAGGCCACTAGGGCAAACGATGAATTCGTTTGTAAAACGCATACTACTCAAAATAAAATAAACCCTGCCCTTGGATTTGAATTTTGCGCGCCACAGCCATGGTCGTCTTCTTCCTCAAGCTCTCAAATTCTCAAATTTCTAACTCCCTGGTTTCTCAACTAAATGGCATGATATAAACATCAATTTTGCTCTAAATTTCCTCACGAACTCAGATATGTAACTAACATTTATTTATATTAGCTATAACTACCTAATTTCTCAGAGAACTCTAAGAACACATGAACCCTAAATTTGAAATTAAATGACAAACAAGATGAATAAATGAATGATGATAGAGGGTTTTCAATCCTCTGATGATGCTGAACAAGATAGAATCGAGCTATATCCTAAAGAGTGCTTAAATTAAAGAGGTGGAGTTCAGAAACTTACCTCTGAAAATGGAGGTCGTGAGGATGATAGAGAGCAACTGGGCTTGTATGAATGATCCCAAAAGCTTCCTTGGGACTCAGTGATGCTAACTGAATGCTTGTTGTAACCTTAATCCTTCTGAATTGTTCTATGGACCTCCCTCGATTTGAGCTTCAAGTGAACATGGAGAGTGATGATTCTTGAGTTACAGATGAGCTGCAGCCATCTGAACAGCTTCACTACCTCCTATGGAACGTGCCTGGATGCTTGGCTCGATTGGAAACCTTCTGAATTGCACTATGGACCTTCAACTGCAACAGCTTCAAAGTGAGAGCAACAATGGTGTTCCTCCACTTACAGAAATGATCTAGGTGCTTGGATCACCTCAAATGACCTCCCTTGAGATGTTAGAATGCTTACTTTCCAAAGATAAGCTCTGGTTTGAAGAAAACGATTCTTCTTGCCAAAGAACTTTGAAAAACAATAAGCATGAGAAGAGAAAGAGAAAGCAAGGAATATGGTTGCTTTGGTGTGTTTTTCTACTGAAGTATGCCCTCCTATTTATAGGCAAATGAATGCAGATCAATTGGCTGTGGTGAGCTTGCTTAATGAAAGAAGTTTGGTTTCTTAGCCAAGAAGAAATTTTGAAAAGATCCTAAATGCAATGATGCATTTTCGGGCTAGCTTCCCCTATCCATTGATTCTATCTGATCTTGGGGAACATTTCAGATGCAAAGTGAGCTCTAATTGGTTGGTGAGAAGATTCCTTGGGTGATTCATCAAATTGCCATAAATTCACAAATGTAATCATTACATAATCACATGTTCTTGTTTTAGGAATCTTCTTCAATTATCATGGCATGGTGAAAATGAATGCATGGTATGTTTTCAGATGTGTTATGGGTCGTGTAGCATCCTTATTTGAGGTCATGTGCACAAAATTTCAAAGTTCCAAAATGATGCATGACCTATAATTTCACTTCATGAGGCCAACTTTGAACAAGCATAACTCTTAGCTCAAAATGAATTTGGAGAAGGTTGAACACAATTTGGAAAGCCCTAAACATCTACTTCAAATCATTAGTTTGGAGTTTCTTCAAAATCCTTTGGCAAATTTGTGAAAAATGAGGCCAAAGTTGGAAGAAAACTACGTTAAAACACTTAGAAAAATTTCTAAGTGTTTATGACTTAAAACTCCAAAATTTCCAAAACTCTTAAATGATTGATCTTTTGAAAAAAGTTCCTTTGTAAGATGTTGTTTTATTTTGCAAGATCTACAACTTTCATGTTGGAAGTTTTTTGAGTTGTGTAGGTGAAATTTTGAGTTCCCACAGTGCCCTCAAAAACCCTAATTCCCGACTTTTTGCTCCTTGGTGAATCTCTTTGAATTTCTTTGGTCAAATGACTTTAATATCCATATATTGATGATATTTATCTTTGAAAGTCATGGTTTGACCAAAAATCTTAAAAGTCAAAGGTGAACCCATATAGTTGACTTTTTCCTGATAAAGTGAAAATTTGGACTTTTGTGTAGAATCAAGATCTTCTCCTCAAATGAATGATGTAAATGGATTATATTGAGGTAATAGAGGTTCTTGAATCATGTCTTGAGTTTTGGATCCATGCCTCTGATTAAAAGTCAACTATCCTGGTGAATTAGGTCAAAAACCCTAATTGTCGACCATATGAAAATAATGACTGTAGACTTTGAATTGAGGTGTGATGTCCAGTGGATCTTGTCATATGAGCTATTTGAAGATGATTGATGTCTTTGAATGATCCCCTGGGGCTTTTTAGGGTTTCCCAAAGGTGATCCCTGATTTTAGTCCTTGATAGGCTAAAAAACCCTAGTCTGGTGACCTGAGTAAACCTGTACTCAGATGACTGGGTGTCTAATCAATCATAGGTGAAATAATGAAGCTCTTGAGTCTTATGATTGTATTAGAGACTAATCCTTCTATTGATTGATCCTTTGCCTGAGTTTTCTTGTTTTTGAGCATCCTCGATTAAATGCCAGATGAAGAAGTGACTGCTCTGGGTACTTGCTTTGATCTGATGAAAATCCTAAAGATATGTCATCTCAGGGGGGTCAAAAATTAGGGTATGACAATAGGTAAAGGAAAATTAATATGCGACAAATAAAATTGAGAACTATAACAAATAAATGATATTCACAAAAAAGCCTATCAATTAATTCTATGAAAAAAAATCGAGACTAAAACTAATTCCCATGTCTATTAACAAGATTATTTACAAGTAAGTATTAAAACAAAATTCAAGTATTGCAAAAAATGATTTATTGAAAGTATTGAACAAAAATTAAGTCAATTATTCACATAACCTAAAATACCTAAAAAACAAATTATTTCTATGTATTTTTTTATTTGAGTCAAAAAGGAATTATGAGGTGAAAAAAATAAAAGAAAACACAATTAAAAATAAAAACTAGAATCTAAACTGCAGGGGGGTGCGTTAGTAATGAAGAAAATGAACTAAAATCAAGTTATGAGGCAAACTGGGCCCAAACAGAGGGGTGGTAAGAGCAAGGCGCTCGAGCCCATGCTCACAAGGCTGTAGGTGTATTAGCAAAGCAAGGGTGTGATTCTGAAACAGGAAAGGCCCAAAGCGTGTGGCCCAATGCTGCACTTCTACTAACACTTTGCATTTCATTTGTTTTTATGCATGTGATCCATTATATGGTCTTTTATTATTAAAATGTGACATGCAGAATTATGTAATGTGGAATCAATGGGTCACGTTAGTTTTAAGTGAGAAAAGGACAAAAACCAGCGCCAGCCAATCACAGCATAACACCACACGTCCTAATGATTTGAGTAAGACAAAAGAAGAAAAAGAGTGTGAAACGGGCCAGTGGCGCGATGACACGTCGGCAATCGGAGGGAGAGATTATGGAACAGAACACGGACGCTGGAGCAACGCTCCGGTCGTCTTCTCCGGCGGTGTACTAACCGGCCACACGTCGAAATACCCAGAAATTGACTAGATGACCACCGTCTCACTCGGAATTCCATGCTGAGTTCGAATATGCCACTATTTTCTTTTGATTCTGTCTCTAACTCATAAACCGAAAATATTTGCAAAGCCCTAACTTACTAATCTTCACCAAAACGTACACTAATGGTACCAAAGTAATCCCTACGACGTGCATAGCTCAGATATGAAATTCAAACGCTCATACAAACATCATTGCACAAAAACTAAAATTAATACCTCAAGATCTCAAAGATTGAGTACGATATGCACAGACATGGTATCTAAGATGCGGAGAGGATTACAGATCTTACCTGGAGAAATCTTGAATCAGGTAGAATTAGGAAGCTCCACTCTTAGCCGCTTTGATGCTGATGAAGATGAGAATAACCAGTTCTAGGCGATGGTGATAGAGCTTCAAAGAATTCGCACTGAGATTCTGAGAAATAAACTCAGAACCTTAAGCACAATGTTGATGACAAGTCTAAATGAGTCTTGATGAGTGGCGGCATCCATAAATGAAGCTTGATGATGAAGACGACGCGGCTAATGATGATGATTGAAGGCTGATGCTTGAGATTGATTATGGTGGTGAAGGTTAAAGGTTGTGGATGAGGATGAAGGTACTTGGAGAATGAAGATGGCGATGGAGATTGGAGGTTACGTGACGGTTATGGCGGTTAGAGATGTGAGAGAAACAGTTATGGAAGATGAGAGAGAAAAGAGAGGGAAGAGAATGAGAGTGTGGAAACTGAAAAAAAAAGAATGAGTGAAGTCTTGAGTTTGCCAAGGATTTGTGTTTATATAGTGTAGGGTGCATTGTGTTATGGTGCGGTGTATGTGTAGTGTAGCCTTTTCTCAATCTTAATGAGCAAGTATGGTTTATTTGGTAAGCTTTATATGTGATTTTATATGGCATTGTATGCATGGCCTAACATGGAAATGTGTTGGTGTATAATGTGTGTTTGATTGCAGGACTTTTCTGCCATGATGCTCACTTTAGGTTCATATAATTGTGGCTAAAGCTCATCGTAGGACTCAAGCTTATGCTCAAAATGTAGAGGAGACGGAGCTGAGAAGATTGGGTGTTGGAAACTTCTTGAAACCATGCCTGAGGTATGAGGAATATGATTACAAACTCATGGTGTCACTACTGCCTCAGGCGCGCGCGGATAGCTTGTTCCATGCCTGGCAATATGTCTGAACATACTCTTACGAGTGCATGACTTAGAGGCGTCCTATCTAACTCCACGTATAACCAAAAGCCTTGATCTTTGAATCATTTGGGAGAGGACATGGGATAGAACATGCTTGCATTCGAAGTAGTTTAAAAGGATCCCCACAATCTCCTAAAACTGGCTTTAGATTTAGCATGCCATGTGTTTGACGAAATGCTGTGCGCGTGACTTGGATTTTTGTCTGGCCAGAAGCATGATCTTGGCATTGCGAGGAGGCGACTTTGGAGACTCATAACTGATTCATTACTCACTCAATGGACTTGGTTCTTGTTTCAATGGATAGAGGAAATGGCAAAAAGCATATTTGTACCAAGTTTGCTTTTGTGGGGTCCCTGAATTTCCATATAATTGGCTTCAGAGTTGGCACGCCACGTGCTCGATGAGATGTGTCACGTATGACCAGAAATGTGCCCAGCTTCATGACTTGATTCAGATGAAAATCTTCCACTTCAAACCTTAATAACTCTTGATCCAGGATTCAAATGGAAAAGTGTTCAACTACAAAGTTGTTCTCCTTCATGAGAGGAACAACTTTGATGTTGGAAATTTCTCCAAAAAATGTCATTTGCCACGTGTAAACTGATGGTGAAGTGGACTGCTCATCAAACTTTTCAAGAGCCAAAATTTTTCTAAGTATAAAACTTTCCATTTTTGGTATTTTTCTATTTTTGGTAATTTTTGTCAAACTCCCGATTTTATCCATTCTTTGACTTTTCTTGACCGATTTTCCACCGAAACCCAAAATTTGAGTGGTCGACCTGATTTTGACCCGAAAGTCAACTGTTCTGATTTCTCCGATCATTGATGAAATTCCTGATTAAATCTTCTCCAGTCACATCCAGTCAAATGAATTTCCACATGATCAATATGAAAGCCTGTCACTCATGGAACCAATTCCTGATTTAATCTTGACCAGGAAGTCGACTGGTTGACTTTGGTCGAAGCAGCTCTGATTAAGGTGATTAGATGATTTCCAAGCTTGCACGCTATCACCCATGCTCTGAACTGGAGGGAAACTCTAATTTCAAGGAGTCTTGGGCATAAGGATGACACCTCATATTGGGCTTCAAATCTCTTCTTCTGATCAAGTACCAATGATATGGATGAATGCAATGACATGACCTAGATGGATGTTGTCGCACGCTCGCGAAAAATGAACAGAGTCGCCACCAATATATTTATCCCAAAAGGGAAAGGAATATCAGGAAACCTAACAAAGAATAAGAACAAGGTCTTGCGACCAGAGAATCAAGGTACGGGAGTCGGTTACGCGAGGGGAAGGTACTAGCACCCCCTCACGCCCATCGTACTCGATGGTATTCACCTATGTTTGTTTCTATCTAAAGGGTGTGTACTATGTCTATGTCTATATGCGAAATGAATGCAAAATGTAGGGAAAATAAAGAATTGTACTCGCACGGGCCCTACCCCGCTGCCTACGTATCCTTTTCAGGAATCAGAGTTACCGTAGCTCGGCTCACGATTTTCTGTTTGTTTTTGTGTTTTTTAGTTGGGCGGAGTTAACGCTCGCGCTCTTGCATAAGGGGACAGCCTAGGATGCAGTGGAGCGGAGATAACAATGTCCTTAAGAAAGGAGAGGAGAGAGAGAGTTTGAGTGTTTCGAGGAAATCCCTTAAGCAAGGGAAACTCGAGTTACTCTTTGGTTGGTGTTTTTTTAGAAGTTGGGAACTTACGCCTGAATGGGACCCTTAAGCAAGGGAGATCCAAGCACTCGAACATTCCCTTAAGCAAGGGACGTTCAAGCTTCCATTCCCTTTTTAAGAATTTTCACTTTGAATATTAGTGTTTTAAGTGTTTTCTTGGTATTTTTTAAAGGGATTTTATTTGAGTATTTATTAAGTGTTTTAGAGTTGAAAAGAAAAAGAATGAAAAAAAGTGGGGGACTAGCCTAATCTCTAAGCCTAATTAGTGTTGTTTATAAGTCTAAATCGTAATGAGGAAGAGGTTATTTTTGGTATTTCACAATATAAGAAAATATTCACAAGTGGGAAAGAATTAAAATCTAAACTATTCATGAAAATATATACACAAGCAATTGCATTTTTTATTCATGTTCTAAAGCTATTTTTGAATTAACAAAGAAAACTATTTATTTATGGTTCAACAACCAATCAAAAATCAAGGAAGACAACAATTAAAATTTCTAAAAGATTCATAAAATTTCTAAAAAGTCCAATTGGATAGAAAACAATTTTATCAATTTTTATTGAAGGAAAATTCAATTAATTAAGCAAAAGAAATTAAAAGGAAAATCAATTTCTTATTTGTTTTTTTTACTAACAGCATGGGGGTGCATCAGCATCTTTTTATCGAATTGAAAACAGTTAATGGCGTATTGGGCTTTAAAACCGGTGGTGTGAATAACAACATAACCTGAGCCCTGAACCAGAATCGGTACTAGTGTAAGCGGATTGGGTGTGCATTCAGGAAAAACAATGGTCCAAGCCCAAACACTATTAATCACATGCGCCCCGCAACACAAACCCAGCATTAATTCACTTTGCTTCACTTTTATCCCTTTAGCACACAACAATTTTATTCATAACCTAAGATCCTTTTATTCATCAACGTGACATATTATTATGCCAACCATGTATCAATAGGTCAAATGGAACTTAAGTTGCATAAGACAAAAACAAACTCAGGGCCAATCAGAAAGCACCACCACATAAGCTAATCATTGATACAAAACGAAATGCCAAAGAATGGGAAAAAGGACCAATCACTCCCTACCACGTAACCCAGCATGCATGCTAAAGAATGAAAGAACTAGACGCTGGAGAGTATCTCCGGTCGTCTTCTCCGGGGAACACCGCTGCCGGAAAACAAAACCAAACCCAGAAATCTACGAGACCACCATCGGTCTGCTCGGTTTTTCGCGTGGATCACGAATCCGCCCATAGTTCCCACTAATTCTTCTCTCTTCTTCCAAACAGAATACGTTTTAAAAGCCCCAACTAACAGCAACCTCACTAAAACGAATTCAAACAAAACTAAGCTAATATTCTACTCACACAGGATTCAAATACGTGATCCGAATATTCAAACGAACACTAAATCATGGAGAACGAGATCATACTATCAAGGATTGAAATCATGCGAGATCTACGCAAACAAAATCGCCTTCAAAAGGCCGCAAATCGAAAGCATATGCAACATATCGAAATACTCATATCATGTCACCATCATATGGAGATAAAAGTTCAAGAACTTACTTGGCGTCGAACCGCAAGATCGTCTTCGGAAAGCTCTACGAACTCTTTGAATCAGACTGTTGATGACAATTTGCAGTGAGCGGCTTCTAAACTTCTTGAGAAACGAACTCAGGAACAATGCATATGCTTAAGAGCCTTGCTCAGAACCGATGCTCCATGATATTGACGATGATGGTTCAAGAATCCTTGTGAACGTGGCAAGTGATGGTGATGCTTTGTTGTTGCTGCTCGCGGAGAGATGATGAGACTGATGGCGGAATGATGAAGATGATGATGTGGTTGCAAGGTGGTGATGAGGTAGTGTGTGGTGCGGTTGATGATGAAAATGATGGTTGTTATGGTGGTGATGAGGTGGTGGTTGTGGATCGGAGGAGTTAGTTATGGAGGTGGTTAGGGTGGTGAAAGTTAGTTAGAGGAGATGGTTATGGTGGAGAGAGAAAGGAGAGAGTGAAGATGAGAATGGAGGAGAGAGAACCGAGGGAAAATGAGAGGGTGAGGGAGAAAAATGAAGATGTGTGTATCTGTCGTGAGTTGTGAAGGTTTTGTTTATATAGTGAGGTGAGGTTGCATGAAGAAAGTGTATCATGAGTGTGGGGCTTATTTTCATGCATGCAGCAAAAGTTATGTCATTTGTGGAATATGGCTTTTTCGTTTCAGACTGGTGCACGAGTTTGAGACCTTACAACTCTCACCATGAGCCACCAGTTACTTTGATTCATCCATCAACATGAAGAGCACATGGAATAGAATAGGTTTTGAGTTGGAGACATCTTGAGATGAGATCTGGCATAGGAGGAAAACTTGTATGAAACAAAGGTGGGCACCAGCATTTGGACACGCATGCACAGCATAACTCCTGGCCTGGGTCTTCGTCAAAAATGTGACTTTGCGGGGGCATGACTTTGAGTGCCTCTATCTTGGTCCATACATGCCCACTTGCTTCCATCCATAGCTTGTTTGAAAGAGTACATGGCAAGGAAGAGTTTAAGATCAGCCTTGTTCAAAATGAGAGCTTGTGGAGAGAGAAAAAGGCATTGACATTTGGCACACCATGTGTTTGCTGAAATGCATGCGTGTGCCTTAAGAATCTGCCTTGGTTGCATGCAGTGTTTGGCCAGTGTTGGGACACAACTTTGAAAGCTTGTATCTCACTCAATATTTGCTCAATTATTCCAATTCTTGTTTCAATGGATAGAGGAGATGGCAAGGAAGAGAATGATACCAAGTTTGCATTCATGGCACTTCTGTAGAGCTCTAAATATGGCTGGAGATTTGGCATGCCATGTGTTTGTTAAAATGCCAGGTCATGACCTGACTTGTGACTTGGATTATGACTTGGTTTAAATGAATTTTCAGAAACTTCACACCACTTTAACTCTTCATACAAGCTTCAAATGAAAAAGTGTCCAACTCCAAAGTTGTTCTCCTCCATGAGAGGAACAATTTTGATGTTGGAATTTTCTTCAAAAAATGCCATTTGCCACGTGTAATCTAGTGCTGAAGTGGACTGCTCAACAAGATTTAAAGCATCAAAATTTTTTCTAAGTGTTGGAAACTTGTCTTTTTGCTATTTTGGCAACTTTTTGTCGAACTCCCGATTTTATCCATTCTTCGACTTTTCTTGATTAATCTTCCACCAAAAGTCAATATTTGAATAATTCTTCTGATTTTGACCCAAAAGTCAACTATTCTGATTTTCCCGACTATTGATGAAATTCCCGATTAAATCTCCTCCAGTCAAATCCAGTCAAACAAACACACCCTCCTAGTCAGTATGAGAACTTTTTCACACATAGAAGCCATTCCTGATTGACTGTTGACCAGAAAGTCAACTGGTTGACTTTGGTCAAAGAAGCCCTGATTTAAGGAACCAGATGATTTGCAAGCTTGTACCCTTCAATCAATACCTTGCCACAAAATTTCTTTCCTGCTGGTCTTTGATTGATACCAATGATATGCATGCATGGATATGGATTATGACCTAGGTGATGTATATACATGAATGCAAAGCCTAAGCCAGTTAGAAGTTAAAGGGTAGGACAAATTTGGGGTATGACAGATGTATGCTTATAGATTGTAGGCCAAATAAATAAGGGTAGGACAAATTTGGGGTATGACACTGCTCAATATAAGATAGGCTTGGCGAAGACAAAATACAACCACATGAAGGCCGTCATTCCTTTTTAATTATTATTTTTTTTTTTGCAATTTGTTGTTTTTTGCTTTTGAACTAGCTTATTTGTAATTTAATTAAGACAAAACCATTTTGGCGAATTTTAACCCTTCAATACATTCACCATTTTGGCTATGATGATTATCTCTATATTACGAATACATGCAGAAATGGACATTTCTTGTAGTCACTAGATTTCAGACCTCTCAATGACCCATAAGTCCATAATTGTCAGCTAATTATGACTCACTTTTTCCAAAACGTCTCTTCAAGACGTGCGCATGCCAGTTATGGAATGATTACGTTTCAACTTTCAAGACAAGCATGTGGCGGACTTCACATCTTCCTCACAAAAAACCAACACGTGGCCCACTAATGCTGCAAGGCGTAACCAACCCCAATGTGGGTTACCACTATATAAACCCTCAATCTTTCTCATATATTTTTTTTATATCAACATGTCTTCCTCCCATAAGGAAATCATTCACTCTGCTCTCAAAGAGAGAAACATATCTCCTGATGATTTCAACGAGTATGGGATTGACCTTCCAAACATGTTTGCCACTCAAAACTTAGAGCACTATTTAACCATTTTAGATGGACCCATCTACCCCGTCATAATTGCAAAATTCTGGATGAATGCATCCATTCAACGAGACAGGGAAGGTAATCATGTCATCTGTTCCAATATTTTTGGTTTTTCTATCACCCTCACTCCGAAACTTATTTCAAGAATGATGAAATGTGAAGATAACAGGGTTCGTGTTGAAGACTATGGCAATATCTTCATTTCTGATGTCTTGAAAAGGATATTCACCAACCCTAATAGTTCATTCATTGCTTTCTTAGGAAGAATTTGGCATCAACTTCTGGTGGGAAACTTCCGCCCAAGAATAGAAAACCAGAAAACAATAATTTTAGAAGATCTCCAATTTTTGTATTTCCTCCTTCTCAGGAAGAAAATTAATATACCCCTTGCTATCTTCAATTATATCAAAGAAGAAATCATGAGTTCATGCAAGGGTAAAACTTTGTGTATTCCCTATGGAAGACTTTTGTTATACATCTTCACTCGGATAGGTGTAGTCAGAAAGATGCGTGTAGCAGGGTTATCTGACGCCCTTAAGGCCGAATATGGCCTGAAGTTGAACTTACGTGAGTTGTATCTTCAAAATAGTTGAAGACATCTTGTAGGGTTTTCTCATAATATTTTGTAGTGCTTTCATGATGATGTATTATGGGTTTGATTGTATCAACCATTTCCAATCAATGAAAATCTTTCTAACTAGAGTGTTAACTTGAAAGCCTTTATGTTTCCCTATCTTATATTCAAATTTTGGTCTATATTGTAATTCTGTTTAAGACAAATCCATTTTGGCGAATTTTCTATTTTTGAATGAATGTACTCGCCATTTTAGCCATAATACTAGTCTTTAATTACTACGTTGTTGCAATTTTAACTTCATGCATAAATGGTTTATATTTTTTCAAATATTTCCCATTTAATTTTAGGATCCTTTGATCCTCCGCTAATTCTTCTATCTCGTACGCATTGTTTGAAAATGCATTTAAAAATTCGAAAAAGGTCCTTCCCAATGTGGAGATCATTTTCCTAAAGTTTTGTTCTTTTTATCCATAGGTAATATAACTTTCCAAACTAAATCATTTACAACAAAAGTTTTACCTTTGACCCTCTTATTATATGCCCTTGCTACCCTCTCCTTCTGTTTTCTTAATGCTTCTACTGTGTGTAACCTTTCTTCGTCTAGCTCTGTTAATTCGTTCATCATCATTTCCCAATACAAGTCATATGGAATTTCTCCTTGCCTTTGGATCCATACTGATTGTAAGTAGATTTCGACAGGTAAGACTGCATCATATCTAAATGTTAACTGGAAAGGTGTAGTATTCGTTGCTTATTTAGGAGAGGTTCGACAAGCCCATAGTGCTTGATCTAACGTCTTGTGCCAATTTTTTGGCTTCGTTCCTACGTGTTTTTTTATCAAACCAATTATTACCTTATTTGCTGCTTCGACCTGCCCATTGGCTTGAGCATAATAGGGTGTGGATGTTAATAATTTGAATCTCATTTGTTTAGAAAATTCCTGCATCTTTCGACCAGTAAATACTGATCCTTGATCTGTTGTTATACTCTATGGGATTCCAAACCTATATAGTATTTTCCTTTGAATAAATTCGATGACAGTTTCCTGGTCCACATTCACCAAAGGCACTTCTTCGACCCACTTGGTGAAATAGTCAATTCCTACAAGGATGTACCTTTGACTTTAGATGAAGTAGGTCGAATTTCTCCAATCAAATCTAATACCCAACCTCTAAAAGGCCAGGGTTTAATAATTGCATGAAGCTCACTTGCAGGAGCGTGTTGAATTCTTGCATGTACTTGACATTCTTGACAACCTTTAGCGAACTTTATACAATCCTTTAACATGGTGGGCCAATACATCTCGTATCTGAAAAGCAACCATTTCATTTTTTGGCCTGGTTGGTGTGCCCCACACGCTCCACTATGAATGCTAGCTAATGCTAAGTATGCCTCGTTTTCACCTAAACACTTTAATAGGATGCCTTCAGGAGTTTTCTTGAATATCTCATTTCCCATCAAAACATAAGACAAAACTTTGTACTTGGTTTTCCTATCTGTATTTAATGAGGGGGTCTTTAAGATACTTAATAATTGAAATCCTCCAATCCATGTCTACTAAAGTATCAATGGCTAATACTTCGAATTCCTCTTCATTAGCATATCCTAAGTGACCGGTAAAATAGCAAGTGTACTATTTTTACCGATGTAGTAATAAGTGGATTAATTTTCCCAAATATCGAACTCGCGGACTGCGTAGGAATTATACGTTTAAGAATAGTGCAATGGAATAAAAAATCATCGGGGTGTTTGAATTTGGTTATTTAATTGAAACAACAGCTTAAATAGAATAAAGTGCTTAAATGTTTTGACTAATGAAAGAGTATGAAACTAGTTAGGATGGATGTATGAATTGCTCTGTAATGAAATAACTACCGATTAACAGATTTACTTTAGAAATTCTCAACTATCGACACCGAACATTGATTTCCCTAATTCCTTAGTGAAAACCTCTTGAGACAAAAACCCTCTCTTAATTCCTTAACAAGATAATTATATCTCAAGATTCTAAAAGACATAATCCGGATAATTTGATCGCTACGCATCAAACCCTTATTCCTAAGTGATTCTTAATTATAGCGTTATGATTAAAAATGCCTTGAGGTAGTTTTCCGACAAATCCCCAACCGTAAATCAACACATATATTTTCCAATATATTGAAGCAATAAGAACTTTTAATCATAAAATGAATTTCATAAAGATAATCCGAAAATTAACGGTAAATAATATTCATTACATCACATGATCCAGGGACATCAATCCTAACAAGTAAAGAGCTTAGCTACTCATGGCAATTATCAAGATAACAATGATTAAAGATGAAGACATTACAATTGGTTGAATCGGAATTGATCTTCAATCGCGGATGCTCTTGAAGATTTCTTCGCTCCAAGCCCTAGTGCTCTCAATCTCTATTTTCACGTTCTCCGACCGTCCAAAAAGTGATTTTCTTCTTTCCAAACAGTGACTAAATACCTCACAGCAAATATTCTCCTACGAAAAATCCATCATACCCTTACTTAAGTGACAGATTTCATAAGTTAAAAATCAGAATTTTTCTGCGCACATGTCTGACACGGCCGTGTCATGGGACACGGGTGGCCGTGTCAGACCCCTGACTTCTTGGTTCCAAGATTTCTCAACTTTTTCCCTTCAGCATGTCTGACACGGCCGTGTCATGGGACACGGGTGGCAGTGTCACAACTCTGTCTTCTTGGTTTTCATATTTTCAAGTTCTTCTCTTCAGCAAGTCTGACACGGCCGTGTCCCATGACACGGGTGGCCGTGTCACAGCTCTGTCTCACCAAAATTCACTTTTTCTTGCCTCGAATCGTGCCCTGTATCTGCATAACTTAAAACACTACCAACACAAGATCAAAAGCAATGGAAAAACGACAGAAACTAGAAAAGATAACACACCAGATTCAAATACAAAGGTAAACAAAACTAATTAAGAACTAGACTAAAACGACTTAAAATACCACCGAATGAAGTGCTTTTCCATTGATTCGAACATAGGAACAAGGTGAAATTGGTGGCCGATCACAACCCCAAACTTAGCTCATTACTTGTCCTCAAGTGATGGACGAGATAACAAGAGGACACCTATGAATTTTTCTATTCTCCACAACACAACTGATGCTTCCACACTTGATAATTACTTCGTGTCAAAGTGTTCGATCCCCCTCCCCGAACTTTTCCGTTGTACTTCAATTTTGACTCATTCTTTTACCTGCAAGCTCAATCACACTCTCACAACTTCTCTCAGGGTTAAGTGTTTCACTCGCTCATCAAGGCATACATATCTTTTCTTTGTTTTGTAAACATTCTAACATACTTCCACAATATCAACAACACACACTTTTAGAGGACTTATGGGTTGTAACGGGGCTTGGGGTAGGTAGGATAAACAAAGAAAGTAGGTACTGTGGTTTATGGTTTGGTATTAACTAATTAGTCCGATATCTTTTTGCACATTACATCATGTTTGGGGTGTTTAGCGCTTTTTTCGCTTTCCGGACTCTTAACTTCTTTACATGATGGCAAGTGTGTATCGAAATCATTTTTTTCTCTTTTTTTTTTCACAACACATCTCTTTTCATGTGTTCTTTTTTTTTTTCACACTTGCCTCCTTCTTTTGCTACCGGACTCGGTTACCCCAAACTTAATTTTTGCTATCGGACTCGGACTTATAGTTCATACCAAATATAGAGAAAACAAGAGGGGCTATAAAAAAAAATAATTTTTTTGTTTTGTTTTTTTTTATTACTAAAAGAACAACAAGGATGATGGGTAAAGATTGGTTAACAAGGGATAAAAGATAACAAGGTTGGGTAAGAAAGGCTCAGGGTTAAACAAACAATAGTGCCTCAGTGTGTGTGATCAATTTGTGTACTATATGAAGAACAAATGCAAAATTAGAGTGATGATGCCATACCTGATGCTCTCTCATGATGAAATGATGTGTTTGGCTTGTATATTCTCACATGTTAGGTATTGCTTACAGGTTCAACAATGGTCTCCATTTTGTACAACTTCATGTCCGGTTCGGGTTGCTCTAAACTCATTCACTTGGCACCATCAAGTTGCGTCTAGCATTTTCTTCAGTTGTGTCAACTTTCACAGGTGCCCAGGGAACCAATTTAGGATGCGTCTTTCCCCTTTTTCACCTTCATTCTCATGATCCTTTTCTCTGGAATTACACTCATCCTGGTGCACAAAATACTCAAAACACACATGCAAATAACAAAAACAGAAATAACATGAAATAACTTAAAATGAAAGAACCTCCCCCACACTTGGATTTAACATTGTCCTCAATGTGTAAGCAAGCATAAGGGAGACTTACAGTGCTCACTGAGGCGAAGGTGGAGGGTTGATAGGGGGCCCACCACTATGAAGACGACTTTGTCAAAAAAATTGCGTTTCTGTCTGACACGGCCGTGTCACGGGACACGGTGGCCGTGTCAGAACTCTGCCACTCTTCCAAAAATTGATTTCAAAAGAAAATCCTTCAGGGTCTGTGACACGGCCGTGTCACATGACACGGGTGCCCGTGTCACACCTCTGATTTCCCAAACTTGATTTTTTTTACGCCACTTCTTCAGGATCTGTGACACGGCCGTGTCACATGACACGGGTGCCCGTGTCAGACCCCTGACTCTTCCACAATTTGAATTCTTTTCTCTAACCGCTTCTCGCCTCGCAAAAGACACACTGTTTGTACCTACAGAATAAAAAATGCAAAAACACATAAAACTATTAAAAAGAAATCCCGTGGGTTGCCTCCCACGAAGCGCTTCGTTTAACGTCGCATGGCTCGACGGTCCATTCCCTTCTGTTATGGGGGATACTTCCTCTTCCACACCATGTTGCTTGTCCTTTCCGCAACCCAGAACTCATCTAGATTTAAAGGATGGGCCACTTTATGCCTCAAGTCACTTTCAACTTCCATCTCCTCACCTTGATGTTCCTTTTTCTTTCTTACCTTGATTTCTTTATTGGACTTTGGAGTTTTTATATGAGATGCCGCCACCTGAGAGATTATGCTTGAGACCTTTTTTGGGGTTGGTTCCGATCTTTTGCCTTCGCCTACTATGTAGATCATTCCAACTGAAGATTGATTATCTCCACTTTCACCTTGCTTCTTGGTGTTTAACACTTTCAGAGTTATTTCTTCATCAAAAGATTTCAAAGTCAGAGTACCTTTTTCAATATCGAAATTGCACCGACTAGTGCGCAAGAAAGGTCGACCCAGAATAATAGGGGTTTCTTCATCTTCAGGGATATCCAATATTTCAAAATCAACTGGAAAAACAAATTTGTCAATTTCTACCATTACATCTTCTGCCACCCCATATGACCTCTTCATGGTGTGATCTGCAAATTTCAACTCTGTTCCTCTTTCACTCACCTTTTCAATACCGAGCTTTTTGAAGGTAGATAACGGCATTAAGCTCACACTAGCACCCGAATCAATTAGAACCTTCATGAAAGTTCTGTTTTTTATCGTGCACGGTATTGCAACTGATCCAGGATCTTTTTGCTTGATTGGTATTCTCTTCTCTGGTGAGATTGCACAACATTTCTCCTTCTTAACTACCCCTTCACCCCTTGTTGGTTTCTTTTTAGATATCACTTCCTTCATGAACTTCCTGTACATTGGCATTTTCTCGAGTGCATCAAAGAATGGAATATTGCTCTCTAACTTTTTGAAGTATGTGGCAAACTTCTCAAAGTCTTGCTCTTTTTGGTCCTTCTTTGCTACTCGAGAAGGATACGGCAACTTAATCAATGGTGTCAGCTCTTTTTCTCTTTTCTCTTCAGTTGGCTTCACAGGTTGTATCACCTCCTCTGGCACTTTCTTATTTTCACGCACTTCAAGATCTACTTCGATGATATCATACTCGATTTCATTTTTTTCTTCTGGTTTTGATCTCCTCAGACTTCTTGTTGAGATGACATTCACATTCTGATGCTCCCTTGGGTTTGTAACAGTTCCACTAGGTAAGGCACCTTGTGGTTGAGCATTGGCGAGTTGTTGTGCTATTTGACTCATCTGAACCTCAAGATTTTTGATGGATGCACCCGTGTTTCGAAAATTACTCCTTGTTTCTTCTTGAAACTGAGAGCTTTGAGCTGCCATTTTTTCGATGGCAATCTCCCAATCTGCTTTTCTGGGGGGCCTGTTGCTGAGGTTGTTGATAATGTTGTTGAGGAGTTCTATACTGTTGCTGCGACTGCTGACCTTGATATGGAATAACCTCTTGTTTAGGAGCATTCCCTGGTTGATCCTTCCATGAAAAATTTGGATGATTTTTCCACCCCGGATTGTAGGTATTTGAGTAGGGGTTGTTTTGCTTCAAGAACTTTATTTCCTCCACTTGCTGAGCTGTAGCAACACACTGAACAGTAAAATGAGGTCCTCCACATATTTCACACCCCACCGGTTGACTTGCTTGAGCCGGTTGAACTTGTGCTACTGTTTGTTTTTCAAGACCCATCTGTTTCAATCTCCGCTCAACTTCCGCAGCTACCTGATCTTCTATTTTCACAACTTGCGTTGACAATTTCATATCCACTAATCCTTCAGGTTGGCTAACACTACGGTCATATAACTCCAAGTGTTCATTGGCCGCAATAGCTTCTATGATTTTTTTAACACCAGTGGCTGTTGAAAAGTTGGATGAGCCACCAGCTGCTGTGTCAATCAATTGCTTAGTCTTCATTTTAAGACCATTCAGAAAATTCTGCATTTGTTCAGTGGCATCCATGTTGTGAGTTGGGCATGCCACCAACAACCTCTTGAATCTCTTATAAGCATCTCCAAGTGATTCTCCTTCCTTCTGTTTAAAATTAACAATATCATACCTCTTACGGATATAAACAGCAGCGGGAAAATACTCATTCAGAAAGGTTGACTCCATTTGTTGCCATGTGGTAATACTCCCAGCAGGTAATGAGTAGAACCACTCTTCAGCGTCATCCGCTAACGTGAATGGAAACATAACCAACTTCTTGGCTTCTTCAGAGTGTCCTTCTATCTTCAGAGATGTTGTCATAGTAAGGAACCTTTGTAAATGCTTATTAGCATCTTCATTTATTCTTCCTGAAAATGGTTTCTTCTCCAGCTGTCGAATCGTTGCTGGGTGTAGCTGAAAGTGAGCAACATCGACCGGTTGATTTACAATTGTCATCCGGCCAGCTGGTGCATTTGCTCCACCATAATCACCTAATAGCCTTTCTACGGGAGCTGCCATCGTTTCAGCCTCCGAATCTGAATGCTCAGAATGAATAGAGAGAATTTCCTCGTTATCAGACTCCGAAGCTGTCAGAATGTCTTCTAACGCTTCCACTTGTTCTTGCTTCGCTTTTCGAAGCCTAGCTCGCAATGATCGTTCTGGCTCTGCGTCAAAAATAAATTCTGCTGAGGCCTTACCTCGCATACAAAGGTTAGACGATTGTTAGTAATAAGCAAATGAATGACAAAAAAAATAAAATAACAGAAAAATAATTTTAGTTGCAAAGCAACAAAAATTCAATTGAACTATTCTTCAACTTATAATTTGGCAGTCCCCGGCAACGGCGCCAAAAACTTGACCGGTAAAATAGCAAGTGTACTATTTTTACCGATGTAGTAATAAGTGGATTAATTTTCCCAAATATCGAACTCGCGGACTGCGTAGGAATTATACGTTTAAGAATAGTGCAATGGAATAAAAAATCATCGGGGTGTTTGAATTTGGTTATTTAATTGAAACAACAGCTTAAATAGAATAAAGTGCTTAAATGTTTTGACTAATGAAAGAGTATGAAACTAGTTAGGATGGATGTATGAATTGCTCTGTAATGAAATAACTACCGATTAACAGATTTACTTTAGAAATTCTCAACTATCGACACCGAACATTGATTTCCCTAATTCCTTAGTGAAAACCTCTTGAGACAAAAACCCTCTCTTAATTCCTTAACAAGATAATTATATCTCAAGATTCTAAAAGACATAATCCGGATAATTTGATCGCTACGCATCAAACCCTTATTCCTAAGTGATTCTTAATTATAGCGTTATGATTAAAAATGCCTTGAGGTAGTTTTCCGACAAATCCCCAACCGTAAATCAACACATATATTTTCCAATATATTGAAGCAATAAGAACTTTTAATCATAAAATGAATTTCATAAAGATAATCCGAAAATTAACGGTAAATAATATTCATTACATCACATGATCCAGGGACATCAATCCTAACAAGTAAAGAGCTTAGCTACTCATGGCAATTATCAAGATAACAATGATTAAAGATGAAGACATTACAATTGGTTGAATCGGAATTGATCTTCAATCGCGGATGCTCTTGAAGATTTCTTCGCTCCAAGCCCTAGTGCTCTCAATCTCTATTTTCACGTTCTCCGACCGTCCAAAAAGTGATTTTCTTCTTTCCAAACAGTGACTAAATACCTCACAGCAAATATTCTCCTACGAAAAGTCCATCATACCCTTACTTAAGTGACAGATTTCATAAGTTAAAAATCAGAATTTTTCTGCGCACATGTCTGACACGGCCGTGTCATGGGACACGGGTGGCCGTGTCAGACCCCTGACTTCTTGGTTCCAAGATTTCTCAACTTTTTCCCTTCAGCATGTCTGACACGGCCGTGTCATGGGACACGGGTGGCAGTGTCACAACTCTGTCTTCTTGGTTTTCATATTTTCAAGTTCTTCTCTTCAGCAAGTCTGACACGGCCGTGTCCCATGACACGGGTGGCCGTGTCACAGCTCTGTCTCACCAAAATTCACTTTTTCTTGCCTCGAATCGTGCCCTGTATCTGCATAACTTAAAACACTACCAACACAAGATCAAAAGCAATGGAAAAACGACAGAAACTAGAAAAGATAACACACCAGATTCAAATACAAAGGTAAACAAAACTAATTAAGAACTAGACTAAAACGACTTAAAATACCACCGAATGAAGTGCTTTTCCATTGATTCGAACATAGGAACAAGGTGAAATTGGTGGCCGATCACTAAGTGATTACTCTCTAAGTCTGTCGGAGACAATTTGGTGGCCATTGCTTTCCCTCTTACTTCGACAAGTTCTTCTAGCTTCTCCTTCGAAATTCTATATCCAGAAGCTATTTGTGCTAAATCATTAGCGTCTTGGTTTTTTATTCTGGGGACGTGCTTTATGTCTATATATTCAAATTTTTAAGCAACCTATTTGTGTTGATGAAGTACATTATCTAGTTTTCTTTAATGCACTTGTATTCCTTCGTCAGTTGCTTGATTACTAATTCTGAATCCCCTTTAATTTCGACCCTGGTTGCCCCCAATTCTAACAAGGCTTCAAGTCCTGCTATAAGGGCTTCATATTCCGCCTCATTATTCGAGCATAAGGGTCCTTCGATCCTGCACTTGAGTTTTGTTGGAATTCCATCAAGAGAAATCAAAAGAATCCCAACTCCACTACCATCTTTATGGGTAGAACCGTCGAAGAACAATCTCCAAGGTTTCAACTCTACTGGGAGTTGATGGTTTTTGACCACTACGTGGTCTACGATGAAATCTGAGACTACTTGTCCTTTCATTGATTTTAAAGGCATGAAGGCCAAAGAGTACTCAGCAAGGGCTAAGGCCCATTTGCCGATTCGATTGTGCATTATTGGTTTGGACAACATATATTTAATGACATCAAAATGTGAAGACACATATAAATCAATAGGTTTTATATAATATTTGAATTTAGTACAAGAGAAATGCAGGCAAAGACACAACTTTTCTATTGAAGTGTATCTGGTCTCTGCATCATTTAAAACCCTACTAAGATAGTATATGGCTCTTTCGACGCCGTCTTCATTTTCCTGTGCTAACATGCTACCTATAGTAGTGTCGGAAGCTGATATATACAACCTCATTGGCTTCTTTACACATGGAGGAGACAAGGTAGGAGGATTCTTCAGATATTGCTTGATCTTGTCGAACGCCTGTTGATGTTCATCATTCCAGTCGAATTTCCCTTGTTTCAGGCGTAGAAGAGGGAAGAAGGCTTGAGTTCGACCACTTAAATTTGAAATGAATCTTCTCAGGAAATTTATCTTCCCTAGCAAAGATTGCATTTCTTTCTTAGTTGATGGCACCTTGGTCTCCATGATAGCCTTCATTTTATTCTGATTGATCTCTATCCCCTTTTTATGGACCACAAAGCCCAGAAAATCTCCTGCATGCATAAAGAATGCACATTTGAGAGGGTTCATCTTCAAGCCATGTTTTCTCATTTTTTCGAATGATTGGTTGAGATGGGTTAGATGATCTTTGTCAGATATAGATTTTATTACTATATCATCTATATAAACCTGCATGAAGGTTTATATATAGTCATGAAAAATATAATTCATTACACGCTGGTACGTTGCCCCAGCATTTTTTAAACCAAAAGGCATAACAATCCACTCATAAGTGCCTATTGCCCATGGACATCGAAAGGCTGTTTTGGAAACATCCTCTTCTGCAATGAAAATCTGGTTATAGCCAGAATATCCATCGAGCATGCTGATATACTCATAGCCCGCAGGTGAGTCAACCAACATTTCTGCCACAGGCATTGGGTATTCATCCTTAGGAGTTGCTGCAATCAGATCACGAAAATCTATACATACTTTTAAGGAGCCATTTTTTTTAATTGTTGGAACTATATTTGCAATCCATTTGACATACCTTATGGGCTGGATGAAATTGCAGCAAAAGAGTCTTTTGACCTCCTTTTTGATCTTCAAAAGGATTTCTGGAGCGAACCTCCTGGAGTCTGCTTGATGGGCTTCTTGCCATCCTTGATAGGCAGCCTTAGTTCGACCAGATCCCTCTTCAAACCAGGCATTTCTTCATAGTCCCAAGCGAGGCAGTCTTTGTTCTTCTTTAGTAGTTTGACTATCTTGCTCTTCAACTTGGGGTCCAGTTTGGTGCTGATGTACGTAATTCTCTTTGTGGTTCCATCTCCAATATTAACCTCTTCGAGTGGGTCCTGCACTAACATCTTTGCACTTGATGATGCTGGATCTTTCTCGAATCCCAAAGGCTCTTCGACGTAGATAGCGTCTAGCCTCTAATTTAACGTATCTTCAAGTACCTGTTCGTCAGGGGATTTTGGTATGAAGTTGTTGGCTGGAGATTTCGTTTGGGAAGATTAACCTTCGAAAGCTTGAGTTCAAAGAGTGATGGTTACTGAAGACCATCTTTGAAGATTTAAGAATGGCTACTGACGGCCATGTTTTAAGAGAAATGTCTAAGTTGGAACGAAAGAGAGGAGTGTTAATGCTAGCACAAAAGGCACTTTTTGCCGAGACTTAGACAATTCGCGGAAAATTGCATGAAGTACTGAAGCTTAGTGTATTCCCGCATCAATTTCGAATATAGCTATACTGCCACGCGTCGAAAAGGACTCGAGCGGGAAGATTTGAATTGCGAAACGGTTTTCATAAACTGCACATCGACAGATGGCGTCCCCAGGGTTCTCGTGGATAACGTGGCATTAGATTATTGTACGACCGTTAGGGTCGAATTTAGTATAAATAGGAGTCTTAATGATAGGATTTCGTGTGTTCATTTTGTCCAAATTACTCACATATAGCTCAAGTATCAAGTGTTAAGAGAAAGAGTTCGCTGAGAAATGTACGTATGACACCATCAATTCGAATACATGTGTATTTACTTTTATCAAATGTCTTTTAATTTCTTTACTTCTCTTTCCCTGTTTATGCCTTTACTTTCAGAGTCATTTAATTTCCATGTACTTTAATTTTCTTGCAATTTACAATTTCGCAATTTACATGTTTTCTCTTATTACGATTTATATTTCGAAATTACACTAACTTATGCAATTAGCGTTGGATCGAACGATTAACCATTTGAACATAAGTTTCTTGAAATCAAAACAAACAGGTATGAACCAAATCACATCAATAAACCTTTTGTTTGACTATGTCCTAGGATCAATCTAGTCGATCCTGCGAGTAACCAAATCATATTTATTATAGTTTGGAAGACTAGCGGTTGTTTACCGGAAATCACCGTAAACAAATTGGCACGCCCAGTGGGACTGTGTCAAACTAAGTGTTATTAATTGATTGTTTTGTTTTGTCTAGAAATTGTCAAGACCTTGTATGAACCTTAGGAACGGTAAATTAACCAACAGTGCAAAACCAGTTCCTAAACGAAGGTACAACAAGAAAATGGTCGTAACGACCAGTGCAGGGGGCGAAGAGAATCCCCCACAAGGATCAGGAACAGCAGCGTCAAACGCGACGAATGTTTCGACATCCACTCAAGGAGCGCAGGCCATACCGGTTTCGACAGGATCTGAGCCAGCGGGTAGTTCGCAAACCATGGTCGGAAATACTTCCACATCAACTGGGACTATCCCCATTTCAGTATCGACTACCGCTCCTCTGTCTGTAAGTGCAAGCGAGATACCACCCGTATCGAAGAACGCTGCAAATCATTTTTCCACCCCAGGGCCTTCATTCACTGTAGATGGTTGGAGACCAAATATGCAATACGGGATGCCATATTCGTATATGGCAGGACTACGAGGAGCAGGACCTACATACACTACAACCAACCCAGCGGCGTTTTCACCGAACGTGGGTTCAGTAGGTCGAAGCGCACACAATATTGGTGCGTCGACTCAGATTCCCCCTATGACCACGAGTACTCAAGCAGCATTCCGACAAGAAATGGATGCAAGTAACCAGGACATGGTAGGACTCCTTGCTAGAGAATTAGGAACCATCTTCGATCCAATAGTAACAAGCATTACTAGATCTAGCCAGGATAGCGCAGAAACATACCAAAGGTTATCATCTCAATTGGGACGAATGGCGGATATTTTGGGAGTCCCACAAGAAAGACGAAGGAATAACCAATCAACCCACCAAGAAAAAGATCCAATTGTCCGACAAATTCGAAATATAGAACCCCCACCAAGGCCAAATCCAATGGGACAGAACCCAATGGTCGAAATGGGAACTCAAATCGAAACAACGGAGACTGCCCAACAGGCTATCCCTCGACAACAGCCCAGAGTAGTTATGGTAGGGAGAGACGAACATCCTGACGCAGTTATCCACAGAGTCAGGAGAAATGATTTGGCAACAGAAAATAATCTTACTGCCATGATAGAAAGAATAATGGCTAATAACGGTTTAAATACTGGATTTCGACGTCCAAATTATACATCTCCCATACCTGAATACATCATGCAAAGTGAGTTGCCAAGGGGCATTAAGGTGCCCAAATTCACCAAGTTTGCAGGGGATACTAATGAATCAACGGTGGAGCATATAGCCAGATATTTGACGGAGGCAGGAACGTTAGCAGGAAACGAGGATCTAAGGATCAAGTATTTCCCTAGTTCATTAATCAAGAACGCTTTCGTCTGGTTTACTACCCTACCCCCAAATTCCATAGATACATGGACATAACTAGAAAGATTGTTCCAATAACAATTTTACATGGGTCAAACAAAGATAAGTTTGAAAGAATTGGCTAGTATTAAAAGGAAGTTTACAGAGCCTATTGATGATTACCTAAACAGGTTCCGTTTGCTGAAATCGAGATGTTTCACAGTCGTCCCAGAACACGAATTAGTCGAAATAGCCGCTGGTGGTTTAGACTATTCGATTAGAAAGAAATTAGATACCCAATATTTAAGAGACATGGCCCAATTGGCAGATAGGGTTCGACAGGTCGAACGACTGAAAGCAGAGAAGGCTAAAGTAAACAAAAGTTACAAAAAAGAAAGAATATCCTACGTTGAAGTCGAAGACACTGATAGCGAAAACTTTGATGACCCATATGGCATAGAGGAGGTCGAGATAGACCTAGCTGAATTAAAAGAAGCGTCGCCTTATGCTTGCAAATTACTTACCCCTGCTAACGGGAAGAATCCAATAGAAAATGATAAAAGCGATAGATTCCCTAAGAAAACTTATACATTTGATGTCACCAAGTGTGACGAAATATTCGATTTGTTAGTAAAAGATGGCCAAATGATAGTACCTCCTAACTCTAAAATTCCTCCGTTAGAACAACGGAAGAAGCGAGGTTTTTGTAAATATCATGGTTTTTTAGGCCATAAGACCTCACAATGTTTTCTTTTCACGGATCTAATTCAGAATGCTCTCAAGGATGGTCGTTTGAAGTTCGCTGACAAGGCTAAGAGCCATATGAAGGTCGATACCAACCCTTTGAACATTGCTGATACCAACCTGTGTGAGCCATGTGACATCAACATGGTGGAAGTATCTGAAGTCGAATTTGCTGAACCAGAAACAAGGTCAAAGGGAAAGCAGGCTACTGATAGCCTAAATGATGACGCGGCTTTCAATACTGAAGTTGAAAGGTCCCTCAATCAAGAAATGATCGACAATCCGGAAGAAAAAACTAGTGAGGCCACTGAAGACCTCAGGATGAAACTCCAGCAGATTCAAATTTCTGAGGCCCCTCCAGCAGTTGTCAACATGGTAAATGCCAGACGACCTTTGTCTGAAATCGAAGAGTTGGAGGAATGGTTGACAAGGCAACAGGGAAATGTAGATATTTCGCCAAAGGGGGAAACCTTGAAAGATTACCTTTGGAACTGCCACGAGAAGAATGGAGGAAAAATGCTGATGTGCCAAAGATGTTCTATAATGCTGAATCGGAGAATCCAAGCTGACTTCGAGAGGACCTTAAGAGAGAGATTGGAACAGCCTTGGAGAGGTGGAAACTTACTGCTAAGGATATACCCAAGAACTGCGGAAAGTTTGGTGAGTTTCTTGGTCAGATGCCATAAAGCAAATACGGAAGTGGTGTTATGTACCAGATGTGGAGCTGTATATGA
The DNA here is from genome assembly GCF_029867415.1 of Vicia villosa. Lineage (NCBI taxonomy): Eukaryota > Viridiplantae > Streptophyta > Magnoliopsida > Fabales > Fabaceae > Vicia > Vicia villosa. The sequence continues at coordinate 555,680 of NW_026705587.1, forward strand.
TGAACTCCTAGCGCGTTCCCTCGAGAGGAGTTATTTTATCATGAATCGGGAAACCCAAGGTCTCCGTCCTAATTTATATATGTTCGACAATCGAACTACGTATAAGAGGCCTGACAGTCCTCACCCTAAAGCACGAAGGGTCACATTCAAAGTCCCTGCAGATACACCTAGGGACAGATGGGTGCAAGCTGGCGCAAGAACCAATAAATGGCGAAGTTGGGAACAAGGAGGAAGAACTGCAATGGCTTATAGGAAGCAATTCCAGACCTCAAATCGAGAGATGCATAGGCTCGAGAATTACAAAGGCAGAAATCCTATGTCCAGATCCCAATGGAGGAGGCACCAGAGAATGAAGAAGGCCCAAAGAGAATACAAGCCAAGGGAGATTGGAGAGTCTAGCAGCAACCAAGTCCAACACCAGGGGACAAAGATAAGCAAACCTCCGGTAGAACGCAGACTCTTCGAAGCTGAAAATATTTTAGAAGAAGAAGAAAAGATGCGGTCCAATTCCTGGAAGGAAGAAGATAGAATGACAAATGATTTCGATTCGGATGGAGTATCATCCCTCAACTTGATATGCAACGTAGTGTCAGTCCTCCCTCACGAGTTTAATCAAGAAACTGAAGTTGAGGAGTGTGAAGAATCTGACGTCGAAGAGATGGCAAAACACAGACCTGTGTGTTACTATGTGTTAAACAACGGAGCAGTTGAGGAGCAGAACGCTTTCTTCGAAAGGCCTGACGAAGGTATGCGAAATCATCTGAAACCACTCTATATAAGGGCTAAGATTGAGAACGTTGGCATTAACAAAGTCCTGGTGGATGGAGGGGCAGCAGTGAATCTAATGCCCCAATACATGTTGAAGAGAATTGGGATGTTCGACACAGATATAAGGCCTCATAACATGGTTTTATCAAACTACGAAGGTAAAATTGGGCAGACTCTGGGAGTTGTTCAAGTAAATTTGACAGTGGGTTCCGTTACCAGACCAACTATGTTTATGGTAATACCAGCAAAAGCAAACTATAACCTCTTGTTAGGAAGAGAGTGGATCCACGGAGTCGCTGCAGTGCCTTCAACTATGCACCAAAGACTAACCATTTGGAGACAAGATGGCATAGTGGAGAACATCGAAGGAGACCAGAGTTATTATATGGCTGAAGTTAATCAAGTCAATAAGACTAGTTTCGATAGGAACTTGGGAAATATAGGACCTTGTCATGCTGCAGAAGATATATACACCCCAAACAAGAACGCATTGTATTATCTATCGTTGCATCCAAATGGCTTCCAATGGAACAGGGAGATAATGGACGGTCTAGAAGAGGGCACATCAACAGAGAATTATCCAGCGGTACGGCCAACAGGCTGGGACGACGATGTTGATAATGTCTGAGTCCTCTTTCTTCGAGAAGATTTCGGCTTATATAGCCGAGAATAAAAGAAACACGGCTCTCGAAGCCGAGTTATCAAACATAACGCTAAAGTCGGTTTCAGAAAATGAAGCGATATCAGATTCAAAGTTACATGCGTCCTCCCAATCCTTTGAAGATCCAGTCCGAATGGCAAACACCACGGAGAAAGAAATTATCCAAAAATTGGATGCAATTTATGACGAAGAGCCTCTGGGATTCGAAAAAGATCCTATGGCTTCAAATATTAAAATGTTAGCCCAAGACCCACTTGAAGAAGTAAATCTCGGGGAAGGGGATCGGAAGAGGATAACGTATGTCAGTGCAAAGCTGGAACCAACTCTAAAATCTAAAGTCATTACGTTGCTGAAAGAAAACAAAGATTGTTTTGCGTGGGATTACGATGAAATGCCTGGTTTGGGACGAGATCTAGTCGAATTAAAATTACCAATCAAAGAAGGGAAAAAGCCTATTAAGCAGACTCCCAGAAGGTTCGCACCTGAAATCCATTCGAAGATTAAAGCAGAGGTAGAAAGACTCCTGCGCTGTAAATTCATCCAGACCACGAGGTATGTTGAATGGATTGCTAATATTGTGCCAGTTATTAAAAAGAATGGTTCTTTAAGAGTATGCATAGATTTTAGAGATTTGAATGCAGCAACACCTAAGGATGAGTATCCTATGCCTGTGGCAGAATTGCTGATAGATTCAGCTGGCTTCGTGGATAGAAGTTACCCACTAGAAGTTGATGCCAAATCCTAATGAGTTTGGCGGTGTAAGGATCATTCTCCATGAGACTCGCCAACAGAACAGAAGTGGTCATGGTGAAACTGTTATCATCAAAGGTTGCCCCAGTGTTACTGCAGCGCAACAAATCAGAGATGGTGGAAGGCGTGATAGATATATCAGCCCCTCGAATGTTAGAAACTATAGTAGTTCTTCCTTCAGGATCAATGCGTAGGTACACAAACATCCAGAAATCAGCAAGCATCTTAGGATAAATGTTTCCTTCTAGAATTGATAGGTAAAAACCCATCTCCTGGTTCTGGAAAAGGGCACGAAGACTGATGTGATGCCTGATGAATTCTTCTGGGCAAGGTTTGAACTCTTTTTTGATGAAAGTTACAATGTTAGCATAGGTCAGGTTGTTGTTGAGTGCCATGCTAAGAGTTGAAAGAGTTTGAAGTTGAAAAGAGCGCGAGAAGGAAGAAGAGAGTTCTGAAACGAAGGGGTAAAAAGAGTGTGAAGAGAAGAAAGGGACACTAACCCTTTATATAGACAAGAGGAACGGTAAGGAAACGTTTTTGGTTTTAAATGATTGATTAGACTGCATTTGGTGTTTCAGAGGGAAGTTATGATCACCGCCGTTTCCCGCCCTTGGAAGTTGGAATGTAATCATAAAACTGATGCACGCACGTCTTAAAGAGACGTTTAAGAAGAAATGACGTTAGCAAGTAATGATGATTACGGCTAAGGGAAGGAGAAACATCAAGTCTAGGGTTGCGAAGGGTAATCGAGCCACGTGAGGCATTTATTAAGATTACTGTGGCGTAAAAAGAAAAGAAGATATCGGCAATATTGTGAAGTATGGCCAAACATTTACCATTGATCATTTCAGAGTAAAATGTGAATACATAGAAAGACAAGTTTGCATATATTCTGAAAAGGAACGATTACAAAACAAAGGATCGGTGCTACAAAGAAAAAATACAAAGCTCGAAGACAATTAATTAAAATCCTTGGGAAGGCTATCTTTGATCTTTGAATATTGAGCCTCCCACGAAGACATACTAAGCTCGAGTAATGCTTGTTGCCTCTTTAACTCTTCGATCTCTGGCACCAATTTCTGCGCAGCTTCGAAGTGTTGGATACCCAGTCGTGCTACTTCAGCTATCTTCAGATCATTGGATTGTTGAATAGTTGCTTGGCGAGACTCGGCTTCTTGTATCTTCTCTTCAAGTTTCTTAATCTCTTGCTTCCAAGATTTTATATTTTTCTCACACTCATCATATTCTTCTTGTTTCTTCAGACGCTCCATCCTAAGAGCGTCACCCTTGTTGGTTGCCTCAGTGGCAGCTTTCCATGACGAACTATGAGAGGCCATTTTTGCAGCAAGCTGTTCATTAACCTTGTTCTGTCGAAGAATGTTAGCCTGAAGCTGGTCGAGTAATGAGCCCAGGAGTACAATCACATCTGAAACCTCTTTTGGAACCAGGAGTAAATCCACTTTTTTCAAAAGTTGCTTCAAGTCATGACATTTCATGGAATCCTTGCTTAAGAATTCGACGAGGTTCGTTTCAAAGAATTTTTCCCTTATTTGATGAAGGAGGCTGGAGATATCCTCTTTGTCTCAAAATTTGGTCTGAACAGTGGGAGAAGCTTCAGACGTGAGAATTGAAGCGCTATCCATGGTCATCATGGTTTTGAGAAAGCTGAGAGGATCAGTTTGTTTAAGTTGCTCCAATTCTGAAGGAGTAGGTGTGGGTGGAGTAGTTTCAGGAATATCGACAGTGGTGAAATTTGAGTTTCCACAGGGGTCTGTTTCGACTAACTTGGAGGTTTCCTCTTCGACACCTTGATCAGATACGGTGTCCTCACTCCCAATCGATGGTACCGCTGCATTATCTTCGCCTAGGAATTGACCCTCCTCACCCATACATGTGTCTTTGCGAATAGGAGGAGAATCATCAGTCGAATGGCTTACTTCAATAGGAGATGCAGTATTGATAGTGGCAAGAGGAGTGACATCTTCAAGGACTGGTGAAAGTACATGAGAGATGTGCTGAGAGTCACCTGCAAAATGAGAAAATATGGGTAATTATAGTGCGAGAGTTGCAGGAGAATTATTTGATTTAAGCAAGAGACTTCTTGGCTCACCTTGGGGATTACCAAGGTCAATTGCAGCATTGAAAGAGTTGAAGTCAGAAGTAGCGGTTCCAATATCATCCTGAAATCATAAGGTGACGTTAACTTAATCATTCGAAATAAAATTCATAGAAATGATTATGTTGTAAAGACCCAGATACCTTAGCTGCATTAGTGGCTGGACTTGAATTATGGCTTTCCATCACTAGAGCGTTACTAGTGGCTTTCAAAGGTGATTCTTCAGAAGGCGCTTTATCACTCGAAGAGGTAATCTTCGAAGATCCAGGTTTTTTCCCTTTGCCCACAGGAGTGGTAACCTTTTGTTTCTTCTTCGTCCCTTGTCTGGTACGAGGGGGAGATTTGTCGTCCCCATCTGAAGCAGCATCTGGAGTAGCAGTTGGAAGAGTCTTTCGCTTCGAAGATGTCGGAGGCTTCGAACTCTGAAGGGAACAAAATACATTAGAAGAGGAAATGAGCGTTATCCGTAAGATGTGCAAAATTGGAATTTGAAGGACGTGTGTACCGTGGGTTTTGCTTCAGTTGTGACAGAGTCACTTTCACTTGGTTTCTTGCTCTTCGAGGCCTCAGAATCTTTCTGCACAGGAATAGTTTTAGCCTTTCTCCTGTGAGCAACAGCTGTAACAAAGATGGAAATTATTATCTTAGTGAGGGATAGAAAAGTCAATCTAAAATTAACTAGACCCAAACCTTCGGGTATTGGAGTCAAGACACGAACGTGTTTAAGATCTATATGAAGATGCCCTTTGAAAGTATCCAGGGTATGCTTAGTCGGGATCACTCGTTCAGCGCGTTTTTTGGTACTCTCTTGAAGAATTTTGAGAGCATTCCCACACACGAACCAGTCTGGGAAAGGGGGACTTAAAGCCACACCAAAATCAGCACTTGGTAGTGGAGGAAATTTTGGAGGATTAAGTTTAAATGCCACTTCATAACGTAGTTCTGGTCGAACAGACGGGGGCAATTTTAACTTACCCAGTTTTGCAGAAAACTTTTCACGTAAAGTAACAGCAGCTTCGCGAACGGTCCGACTAAGGTCATCAGGCCTGTAAATAGTTTCAAAGAACTTTTGAAAGGCTTGGATTTCTTTAATATGAGTTGAAGTACCTTTGCGGAATTTATCCTGCACAGCAGCAAAAGCTTCAGTTAGTTCTCGAGTAAGGCCTTCGACATCATAGATGTGTGTGGTATAATAATCTGACCACCATTGTTGAAAATCTGGTGTGGTATAGAAAGCAGGTACAAAAGAGACAGGTGCAAGTTTGAAAATATCAGTATATTTGGCTATTTTCGCTTCACATTCCTCTTCGGTTAGGTATAAAGTGCGGAAGCACATGTGGTTCCTTTTGTCATACAAGCACTTGGGTTTCACTTGGACCAAGCCAAACTGTCTGGACACAAGATTTGGCTGATACCAAACGAGGATGTATTGACCTTTGGAAGGTCGAAGGCGATAATAGAATAACCTTGGGATAAGGAAAGCTTCCCAAATAGCCAGAGACTCAGCTTGATGTTCCGGAGATGTTACAGGAAACTCTCGAGTAAACCATTCAGGACCCACAGTTCTTCGTACAAATGGGGCCATTGAAGAACTGAACTGGTAACGTTTAGCAAACATCATGATATATGCTAAAAAATGTTCACGAAGTTTCCCAGTCTCTTCTTTTGGGGTCAGCAAGGCTAATCGAGTCCCTTCGACAGTTCGATCTTTGATTTCTGGAATTTCTTCGTTAACGATGCCCCGGAACGGAAGATGAGCCTCGAAAGTGGCATTAAGCCATAGTTGTAATAACCAGAAGGGACCAGCGAAAAGAAGAGATCCTGTTGTGTAAGTCTTTACAAGGTCTACGGCTTCACTAAGGTTTTCGTAAAGAAATCCTAGAATCAATTCGCTCAGGTTCAGTTTCTTTCCATCGTGTAATTGATTAGCCATGCATAGATATCTTTTTGCTACTTGTATGGATCGAGAGCAGAAAACACATCTCGAAAGCCATAGTGCCAAAAAAGCAATATGTTCTACGTCAGAGACCTCAGCATTTGTCTGATCATGGTATTGCTGGATGAAAGCAGTGTAAGTAACGGTGGCTTCATTGAAGTTGATGGTATCAACATCCGAGACATTAGGGTCAAAAGTTTCACCAGTCGGTCGAAGCCCTGTGATGGCAGCTACATCGAAAAGGGTTGGAGTAATCATTCCGCATGGGAGATGAAAGGTATTATGAGAAGCGTCCAAGAAATGGATTGACGCTACTAACATGGTTTGGTTATACTCTAAACCAGTCTTAGACAACTGAATGAGATCATAAATCCCTAATTCTTGCCAGAAAGAGGCCTTTTGTTTCTCTACTTTGTTCAACCAAGAATAGTATAGTTCTGGATCTTTTGCTAAAGGGATTGACCTAAAAACCCTTACAAAATTGGTTACATAATCTAACCTAATTTTCTCTAAGACTAGGGGAGGCGTAGTCGAAGCTTCTCCTGTAGGGTTAACATCTTCTGAGATGGGATTACCTTTGTCATCTATTTTTATCTTGCTCACCAGAGGCCTAGTTTTATAATACGCAGGAAAGAATTTATTTGATGAACTGTTTTCTCCTAATAATGGGCCCATGAAAGCACAAGTCTTTTCAGAAAGTTCAAAAGGGATAATTACCTGAGAAGCGTAAATAGCGTGTTCTTCCGCAGTATTCGGTTTGGGTATGTATTCCTGATTCCCCAGTTGTGTAGGTTTCTGAAGCTTCAGGATTGGTTGGAGAACATTTGAAGAAGACGCCATTGAAAAATGATGATTTGAGGAAGAAGTTTGAAGAAACTGAGTACGTTGTTTTCTGGAGAGAGTTGGAATGGAACTGAAAGGAAAAAGAAAGGAAGAGACTAGGTATTTAAAGGTTTAACGGGAACCCTTTCAAACCTTTTGGGTAAAAACTGGAGGATGTAACACCCTTCTAAACCCCGCGGAAATTAACATTAAAATCAGAGTAAAACATGAAGAAGAGTATTACAACGCCAACAAAATAAACAATATTCATGTCATGCCATAAAGGAACGATAAACCAAAAATTATTCAGGTAGCATGTTAACACAGCGGAATATTCTTAACAACTAAATAATCAAACATCTGGAGTCGAAGACTCATAATTCAACCATAAACCATAAACAAAACAGAAGTTTATCAGCCAATCCTAAAATAACGTTCCCGGTGTTACACGACCAGAGCATGACACTGACCCAACTGACCCTAACGAACTACTTGACGAGCTAATCCTCACCAAGTACGCAAGCTACTCCTCAATCTGAAAAATAACAACAGTAAGGGTGAGTTTCATTCGCATTAACAAATGTTATAGGTATATAAACAATACAACTTCATCCATACATTATTCACCCAAATCAATTATATTCAGATAATATAGCAACATTCATACCAAAATACACACAAATCATAACATTGGACAACTTCCATTCATGTTACAATTATACACAACAACCTAATGCAATGCAACTAAAATGCATGTGGTACCAAACATGGGATAACCCATCTCACCGATCCACCACCATAAAGATTCGGCTACTTCTCTCACCAATTCCACACAATGGGAATTAGCTACCGCTGTCCCACCACCATAAGGGATACAGCCCACAACATGATTATGAAATGCATGCATCACATACCGCATGCTAATCATCAACACCAAACAACTGAACAATCATAATCATCAACCAATGCAATAACAATATAAACCACCACAACCAATTAAACCAAGTGTTTCAATTAAATTCGAGTCACAACTCAAACACCATTTTATTGCATATATCACTGAATTAGTCTCACTATGTTCGAAACGACACATCAAACAGACTAACGGTTAAAAAGTTATACATCGTCAAACTTTAACAAAAATCCCAAACAGCACAGCACGCGGCGCCAACATCCACACGCGGCGCGGAGCGAGGAAAAATTACGCCTTCGCGGCGCCAACACCTACACGCGGCGCGACGCGAGGAAAAGTTACGCCTTCGCGGCGCCAACACAGGTACGCGGCGCGACCTGTGCGTATCAAAACATCTTACCATTCAGTCCACCTGTTCGCGGCGCCACCCTGTGCACGCGGCGCGAACCGGTGATTTCAGAAATCCCAACCTGCAGAAAACAGCATTCTATGCCTCCCAAATACTCTCAAATCATACCAGTACGAATTTCAGCAGAATAAACCACACATACGACATAAAATGCACTTTTACACATACTTCTAATCATGTTTAACATCATTGTTCATCACCAATCATCATTCACAACCTAGATTGAATCAAAGTTCTATAAACCCCAAAACCCCAATCCGACATATAATCCAATTCGAAATCCTAACATACAAGTTCCATCGAATCATTCATACATCCCATAATAGAGGTTAATGAGAAGAATCCCCCCTTACCTCGATGTCGAATTCTTGAATTCTCTTCCTCTTCGCACTTGCTCTTCTCCCAATTTCACGTTCAATCTCCTCTGCTCCCTTTTGGTTCTTTTTTTCACAAAAATACTCCTCTTTTCTATTTTTATGAAAATATACTTTATTTTAGAAAAAGGGCTTTGCAACTGATACACCCCCAACTGCTACTTACAACACTGGCCCATTAGCCTTATTTCATCCCTATTCCCAAATAATTCCACTTAATCCTAATATTTAATAAAAAATTAATTAAATTAAATAAAGAATTTTATGGGGTGTTACAACTCTCCCCCACTAGAAAAGTTTTCGTCCTCGAAAACATACCTTAGGCAAAGAGTTCTGGGTAGGAGTCCTTCATCTGGCTCTCCAATTCCCATGTAACATTTCCACCGGCTGGTCCTCCCCAAGCTACTCTGACCAACGCTATCTCCTTGCCACGCAATTGTTTCACCTTCCGATCTTCAATCCTCGTAGGCAAAGCTTCAACTGTCAGATTATCCTTTACCTGTACATCATCCACTTGGATAACATGTGACGGATCAGCAATGTATTTCCTCAACTGCGACACATGGAATACATTATGCAGATTCGCAAGTGTCGGTGGTAACGCAATGCGATACGCCACCTCTCCCACTCTTTCTGAAATCTGAAACGGACCAATAAAACGCGGAGTTAATTTCCTTGACTTTAGAGCTCGTCCGATACCAGTCATCGGTGTAACTCTCATAAACACGTGATCTCCTTCTTGAAACTCAAGAGTTCTCCGTCTCTTGTCATGATAACTCTTCTGACGACTCTGAGAAGCCTTCATCTTCTCCTGAATCATCTTAATCTTTTCTGTCGTTTCTTGAACAATCTCTGGTCCAATCACCGCACTTTCGCCAGATTCATACCAACATAAAGGCGTTCTACATCTCCTACCATACAAAGCTTCAAATGGAGCCATACCAATGCTCGAGTGAAAACTATTATTGTAGGTAAATTCGATCAAGGGTAGATAACTATCCCAAGTACCCCCTCTTTCCAACACACAAGCACGCAATAAATCCTCTAGCGATTGGATAGTTCTTTCTGTCTGTCCGTCCGTCTGCGGATGATAAGCAGAACTCAATCTCAGCTTAGTACCCAAAGCCTTCTGCAACCCTTCCCAAAATTTGGATGTAAACCTTGGATCTCTATCTGACACGATACTCGAAGGAATACCATGTAAACTCACTATCTTCTCAATGTACAATTGAGCCAGCTTCTCCATTGAGTAATCCATTCTCATTGGTATAAAGTGAGCAGACTTAGTCAATCTATCCACTATGACCCAAATGGCTTCATAGTTCTTCACCGTTCTCGGCAATCCAGAAACAAAATCCATAGATATACTATCCCACTTCCATTCTGGAATAAATAACGGTTGCATAGCTCCATATGGTTTCTGATGCTCAACCTTCGACTTCTGACAAGTTAAACAAGCATAGACGAATTCAGCTATTTCTTTCTTCATTCCAGGCCACCAAAACAGCTTCTTCAAATCATGATACATCTTGGTCGCACCAGGATGTATACTCAATCCACTACGATGTCCTTCTTCGAGAATACTCTTCCTCAATTCAGAAACATTAGGAACACAAACACGATTACCAAACCTTATAATACCATTCTCGTCGATTCTGAATTCACCTCCATTGCCTTGGTTAATTAGAGTCAATTTATCCACTAACTCTACATCAACTTTCTGACCCTCTCGAATCTCTTCCAGAATGCCACTAGTCAACTTCAGCATGCCCAACTTAACACTGACAGGAGTGTCTTCGCATACTAAACTCAAATCTCGGAATTGTTCAATTAAATCCAATTCTCTCGCCATAAGCATAGACATATGCAAGGACTTCCTACTCAAAGCATCGGCAACAACATTTGCTTTACCCGGATGGTAATTCAGTTCAGAATCATAATCCTTGAGGAATTCTAACCATCTCCTTTGTCTCATATTCAACTCTTTTTGATCAAAGAGGTACTTCAGGCTCTTGTGGTCACTAAACACTTCAAACCTCGAACCATACAGATAGTGTCTCCACAATTTCAACACAAATACCACTGCTGCCAACTCTAAGTCATGAGTCGGATAGTTTCTCTCATGTACTTTGAGTTGCCTCGACGCATACGCGACTACCTGTTGATTCTGCATCAGTACACCTCCTAATCCTGACAACGAAGCATCACAATAAACAACAAAAGATTCCGCCGGATTCGGCAAAATCAAGATTGGTGCACTAGTCAATCTCCTTTTCAACTCTTGAAATCCTTCTTCACATTTCGAATCCCAGATGAATGCTTGACCCTTCCTAGTCAACTTAGTTAACGGTAACGCTAACTTCGAGAAACCTTCAATGAACTTTCTATAGTAGCCCGCAAGACCAAGGAAACTACGGATTTCGGAAACTGACTTCGGAGCTTCCCATTGAGACACTGCTTCTACTTTCGTTGGGTCAACGGCAATACCATCTTTAGAAATTACATGCCCAAGAAAGCTTACTTCACTTAGCCAGAACTCACACTTTGACAGTTTCGCATAAAGTTTCTTTTCCTTCAGTAGTTCTAATACCACTCTCAGATGCTCTGCATGTTCTTCTTCACTCTTAGAATATATTAGAATATCATCGATAAATACCACCACAAACTGATCCAGGTAAGGGTGAAAGATCCTATTCATATATTCCATGAAAACTCCCGGTGCATTAGTTACTCCAAATGGCATCACTGTATATTCGTAATGACCATACCTTGTTCTAAATGCTGTTTTCTGAACATCGTCCGTCTTCACCCGAATCTGATGATATCCCGACCTCAAGTCAATTTTGCTAAACACACTCGCACCGACCAGTTGATCCATTAAATCATCAATCCTCGGTAATGGATACCGATTCTTGATAGTAACTTTATTCAGCTGTCTATAATCCACACACAGTCTCATAGAGCCTTCTTTCTTCTTTACCAACAACACCGGCGCACCCCACGGCGACACACTAGGACGAATGAATTCTTTTTCCAGTAACTCTTCCAGTTGACTCTTCAATTCTGCTAATTCAGATGCCGACATACGATACGGCGCCATCGACACAGGACTAGTCCCAGGGACTAACTCAATAGCAAATTCTACCTCCCTCTCTGGCGGTAACTCTCTTACATCTTCTGGAAAAACTTCTGGAAATTCACATACTACTGGTAAATCACTACTCACCGCTTTCTCCTTCACTTCCATGGATGCAATCAACATAAACACGGCGGCCCCGTCCTTCATGGCTTCATCCACTTGTCTAGCAGTCATTGCTAAATCCTCGACTCTGACATCTTCAGGAAAAATAACTGTCTTCGTGAAACAGTTGATATGAACCCGATTAAATTGCAACCAATTCATACCCAGGATGACATCAAGTTGTTCCAACGGAAGGCATACTAAGTCCATTCCGAACTCTCTACCAAAAATATCAATTGGACAGTTCAAACAAGCAAACGAAGTAGTCACTGAACCCGACGCAGGAGTGTCAATGATCATACTTCCACGAATATCAGATATTTCCAAGTTCAAACGTTTAGCACAATCCAATGAAATAAACGAGTGAGTTGCTCCAGTATCTATTATTGCAATTAAAGGAGTGCCATGGATAAAACACATACCTTTAATCAATCGATCTTCCGGAGTAGTCTCTGAACCTGATAAAGCGAAAACTTTACCCCCAGTTTGATTCTTCTTTGGCTTAGGACACTGTGGACTGATATGGCCCTCTTCACCACAGTTGTAACAAGTCACAGTCCTTCCCTTGCAGTCAACAGCAATGTGGCCTGCTTTACCACACCGGTAGCACTTCTTCTCCTCACTTTTGCACTCGTGAACACGATGTCCAGGTTCCCCACACTTAAAGCACTTAACAGGAGCACTAGAGTCTCCCCCACTAGGCTTCTTCCAACTTCCAGCTTTATAATTACCTCTACCATATGGTTTACCACGGTCCATAGGCTTCTTCCCTTTCTTGTCAACTAACTCACGGGAGTGAGATGACTTCAGCCTCAGGTTGTCCTCTTCGTAGATTCTACTACAATCTACTAGATCAGCAAACCGACGAATCCTTTGGTACCTGATTCCCTGCTTAATTTCATCACGGAGACCATTCTCGAACTTAACACACTTCGAAAATTCGCTCGCTTCATCATTGTTATAGTGAACATAGTATTTGGCCAGCTCAACAAATTTTGAAGCATACTCCGGTACCGTCATATTACCTTGTGTCAGCTCCAAAAACTCAACTTCTTTTCTGCCCCGAATATCCTCAGGAAAGTACCTCCTCAGGAATTCTCGCCTGAATACCGCCCAAGTGATCGCTACACCTGCAGATTCAAGTTCATCTCTACTAGCCATCCACCAATCGTCAGCTTCTTCAGACAGCATGTGAGTCCCATACCTCACCTTCAGATTTTCAGCACAATCGATTACTCTGAAGATCCTTTCGATTTCCTTCAGCCACTTCTGAGCACCTTCGGGATCGTGCGTGCCTTTGAACAAAGGAGGATTGTTCCTCTGAAAGCTATTCAGCTGCCTGTCAGCTCCAATACCAGCTCCATTGGCATTCCCTCCCAACACACCAGCAATCATGCCCAGAGCCTCAGCGATCGCGTCGTCATTTCTTCCCCCTCTTCCGGCCATTGTTCTGCTAAATATCAGACAATATTTATTAGAACAAGAAGTATCGACAGTGTCAACTTTACACTAGTCGTATACGAAGGATTAACTGACACTAAGACTCTGACTCAAACGACCGACTATGCTCTGATACCACTATTGTAACACCCTTCTAAACCCCGCGGAAATTAACATTAAAATCAGAGTAAAACATGAAGAAGAGTATTACAACGCCAACAAAATAAACAATATTCATGTCATGCCATAAAGGAACGATAAACCAAAAATTATTCAGGTAGCATGTTAACACAGCGGAATATTCTTAACAACTGAATAATCAAACATCTGGAGTCGAAGACTCATAATTCAACCATAAACCATAAACAAAACAGAAGTTTATCAGCCAATCCTAAAATAACGTTCCCGGTGTTACACGACCAGAGCATGACACTGACCCAACTGACCCTAACGAACTACTTGACGAGCTAATCCTCACCAAGTACGCAAGCTACTCCTCAATCTGAAAAATAACAACAGTAAGGGTGAGTTTCATTCGCATTAACAAATGTTATAGGTATATAAACAATACAACTTCATCCATACATTATTCACCCAAATCAATTATATTCAGATAATATAGCAACATTCATACCAAAATACACACAAATCATAACATTGGACAACTTCCATTCATGTTACAATTATACACAACAACCTAATGCAGTGCAACTAAAATGCATGTGGTACCAAACATGGGATAACCCATCTCACCGATCCACTACCATAAAGATTCGGCTACTTCTCTCACCAATTCCACACAATGGGAATTAGCTACCGCTGTCCCACCACCATAAGGGATACAGCCCACAACATGATTATGAAATGCATGCATCACATACCGCATGCTAATCATCAACACCAAACAACTGAACAATCATAATCATCAACCAATGCAATAACAATATAAACCACCACAACCAATTAAACCAAGTGTTTCAATTAAATTCGAGTCACAACTCAAACACCATTTTATTGCATATATCACTGAATTAGTCTCACTATGTTCGAAACGACACATCAAACAGACTAACGGTTAAAAAGTTATACATCGTCAAACTTTAACAAAAATCCCAAACAGCACAGCACGCGGCGCCAACATCCACACGCGGCGCGGAGCGAGGAAATATTACGCCTTCGCGGCGCCAACACCTACACGCGGCGCGACGCGAGGAAAAGTTACGCCTTCGCGGCGCCAACACAGGTACGCGGCGCGACCTGTGCGTATCAAAACATCTTACCATTCAGTCCACCTGTTCGCGGCGCCACCCTGTGCACGCGGCGCGAACCGGTGATTTCAGAAATCCCAACCTGCAGAAAACAGCATTCTATGCCTCCCAAATACTCTCAAATCATACCAGTACGAATTTCAGCAGAATAAACCACACATACGACATAAAATGCACTTTTACACATACTTCTAATCATGTTTAACATCATTGTTCATCACCAATCATCATTCACAACCTAGATTGAATCAAAGTTCTATAAACCCCAAAACCCCAATCCGACATATAATCCAATTCGAAATCCTAACATACAAGTTCCATCGAATCATTCATACATCCCATAATAGAGGTTAATGAGAAGAATCCCCCCTTACCTCGATGTCGAATTCTTGAATTCTCTTCCTCTTCGCACTTGCTCTTCTCCCAATTTCACGTTCAATCTCCTCTGCTCCCTTTTGGTTCTTTTTTTCACAAAAATACTCCTCTTTTCTATTTTTATGAAAATATACTTTATTTTAGAAAAAGGGCTTTGCAACTGATACACCCCCAACTGCTACTTACAACACTGGCCCATTAGCCTTATTTCATCCCTATTCCCAAATAATTCCACTTAATCCTAATATTTAATAAAAAATTAATTAAATTAAATAAAGAATTTTATGGGGTGTTACAACTCTCCCCCACTAGAAAAGTTTTCGTCCTCGAAAACATACCTTAGGCAAAGAGTTCTGGGTAGGAGTCCTTCATCTGGCTCTCCAATTCCCATGTAACATTTCCACCGGCTGGTCCTCCCCAAGCTACTCTGACCAACGCTATCTCCTTGCCACGCAATTGTTTCACCTTCCGATCTTCAATCCTCGTAGGCAAAGCTTCAACTGTCAGATTATCCTTTACCTGTACATCATCCACTTGGATAACATGTGACGGATCAGCAATGTATTTCCTCAACTGCGACACATGGAATACATCATGCAGATTCGCAAGTGTCGGTGGTAACGCAATGCGATACGCCACCTCTCCCACTCTTTCTGAAATCTGAAACGGACCAATAAAACGCGGAGTTAATTTCCTTGACTTTAGAGCTCGTCCGATACCAGTCATCGGTGTAACTCTCATAAACACGTGATCTCCTTCTTGAAACTCAAGAGTTCTCCGTCTCTTGTCATGATAACTCTTCTGACGACTCTGAGAAGCCTTCATCTTCTCCTGAATCATCTTAATCTTTTCTGTCGTTTCTTGAACAATCTCTGGTCCAATCACCGCACTTTCGCCAGATTCATACCAACATAAAGGCGTTCTACATCTCCTACCATACAAAGCTTCAAATGGAGCCATACCAATGCTCGAGTGAAAACTATTATTGTAGGTAAATTCGATCAAGGGTAGATAACTATCCCAAGTACCCCCTCTTTCCAACACACAAGCACGCAATAAATCCTCTAGCGATTGGATAGTTCTTTCTGTCTGTCCGTCCGTCTGCGGATGATAAGCAGAACTCAATCTCAGCTTAGTACCCAAAGCCTTCTGCAACCCTTCCCAAAATTTGGATGTAAACCTTGGATCTCTATCTGACACGATACTCGAAGGAATACCATGTAAACTCACTATCTTCTCAATGTACAATTGAGCCAGCTTCTCCATTGAGTAATCCATTCTCATTGGTATAAAGTGAGCAGACTTAGTCAATCTATCCACTATGACCCAAATGGCTTCATAGTTCTTCACCGTTCTCGGCAATCCAGAAACAAAATCCATAGATATACTATCCCACTTCCATTCCGGAATAAATAACGGTTGCATAGCTCCATATGGTTTCTGATGCTCAACCTTCGACTTCTGACAAGTTAAACAAGCATAGACGAATTCAGCTATTTCTTTCTTCATTCCAGGCCACCAAAACAGCTTCTTCAAATCATGATACATCTTGGTCGCACCAGGATGTATACTCAATCCACTACGATGTCCTTCTTCGAGAATACTCTTCCTCAATTCAGAAACATTAGGAACACAAACACGATTACCAAACCTTATAATACCATTCTCGTCGATTCTGAATTCACCTCCCTTGCCTTGGTTAATTAGAGTCAATTTATCCACTAACTCTACATCAACTTTCTGACCCTCTCGAATCTCTTCCAGAATGCCACTAGTCAACTTCAGCATGCCCAACTTAACACTGACAGGAGTGTCTTCGCATACTAAACTCAAATCTCGGAATTGTTCAATTAAATCCAATTCTCTCGCCATAAGCATAGACATATGCAAGGACTTCCTACTCAAAGCATCGGCAACAACATTTGCTTTACCCGGATGGTAATTCAGTTCAGAATCATAATCCTTGAGGAAATGGCGGAATGTAAATATGATGAAATGATAAAATAAAGCGATAAAGCGAGAAATATAAAGAGCAATATAATAAAGGTGCGGAAATTAAAGTTAGTTGTTAGATGTTAAAGATAACCATCTTGAAACTTGTCAAGTATGTTATCAAAGTTAGTAGGAAGATCTATGGTGAGTGAAGGATGTACTCGGATTTAAATTCAATAGAAACTTATCAGAAGCTTGATAAAATCATAGCGACTACACGATAAATTTCCATAAGTCATAAATCAACCGCATACAATTCTCTTCCATATTTGATCTTTTTATTCGGGACACGAAATATTGCGCTATGTTAAGCAGATCGCCAAGTGATTTATGTAGAAATCACCCTACAACGAGGCCGGTCAAAACTTTATGTGCTAATCCATGCGAGAAGAACGATATATAGATCGCCTTCCGAAAGCAATACCGCACGAAAAGAAAATAGGTAACGATCTAGTCTTTACTAAGAATCCATAAGAATTCTCAAAGTATTAAGACTTTCATCGATCAAAAGAAAAAAAGGAGAAGAAGAAGATAAAATGCATAAAGATAATCAACTCACACTATCATTAATATCATTCATCCATCTTGATGGATTAGGTCATTTCAAACCTATCAACACCCAAGATCCAATGATATTAATGAAGTGGAGGAAGTAGGAAACCAAAACAAGCATAAAAAAGGCAAAAAACCACATTCTGCCTGCTGGAAATCGATTTCATGCAGGGGGAAATCGATTTCCATAGTGCAGTTTTCAAAAAAAACAAGTTACGTTCAGCAGGAAATCGATTTCAGCCTTAAGGAAATCGATTTCCTCAGTGTAAATTTCAGCAAAAACAGCATTTAAAGGCATGAAACTTGATTTGAACAAATATACAAACACCTTATGATCACACATCAACTTGAGCACGAAATTTCCATCACAAAACCAGCAAATATCATTAATATAGCATCAAAGATGCATTGAACACAAGCAATAAAGATCTACATCATGGATCTAGCAAATTACCACTTCTTGAACAAAGATTTTGGAGTAGCTTCAAGAGCAAGCACAAGGTGTGTAGATCCTTCAAATTTGGAGATGATCAAACAAAGAAAAGAGTGAAATGTAGGAGGCTTAGTTCAAAATTAGCAAGATTCAATGTGAATCTCACTAATCTTATGAAAATGAACTTTGGGTGAGGGTTTTGGAAAGGGTGAGAAATGAATTTGCAAGCAATTTTTTGGCTCTCCAAGCTTGAGAAATGAGAGAGTAGTGGCCTCTATTTATAGCATTTGAGCAAGAGTAGTGGTAGTTTGGTCTTTTTGCATTTGGTAATTAGCTTGTGTTTAATTGGTGATTAAAGTGGCAATTAAATGGTAAAAAGTGGTAAAAATGGGGTTTAAGTGGGTTTAATGAAGAGAATTATTTTGATGAGGTGGAAAATTGGTACAATGACAAAAATGGTCAAAGAAAATAGGTGCCAAAATCAAATCAAGCTTCCCTCTCTATTTTTTTTGAATTTCGCCTGAAGGAAATCGATTTCCCCAGGAGTGAAATCGATTTCACTCTGTTCCAGAAGAGAATTTGGCGCAAAATACACTAGGGAAATCGATTTACCCAGGAGGGAAATCGATTTCATGCTGTCCAGAATGTGATTTTGTTGAAGATTGCTGCAGGGAAATTGATTTACCCAGTAGGGAAATCGATTTCATCAGTCAAGAATTTGAAAAATGCCTTGTTTATTGCATGTCTTGGCTTGGTACCTACAAAACAAAAGCCTACAAAGAAACAAAGCAATGTTTTTGGTATTTGGGTTAGTGTAATATGCATACAAGATAAACAATCATTGGTGCTTGATGGTCCCTCTTATTGATGAGGTGAGTGCAACACCATAAACAAAACTTCCAAGTGAAGCTCTTGATTAGTGATTGGAATATGAATGATATAGGATCTTAGGGTCAAAAATTGGGGTATGACAGATGCCCCTATTTAAGTTTCTTCGATTTGGAGATACGATGATTGGAAATCTTCGTTTTGACAAAATCGAAGAGACTTAAATATATAAAACACAATTTTTGATCCTAAGATGCAATGCAATGTTTAATGAATGCATATGATGATAATAAAGCATGACAACACTGGGGAGTAAAAGGTGCTCCACTGGGGAAAATAAATGTCTTGCTGGCAAATCTCCGCTGGGGTTGGCAAGACTTTGTTGGAGAAATGAAACTTTGGTAGGGAAACAAATTTCTCTGGGGAAAACACTTCGCGTCAGAGAGGTTATAGAATCCTCTTTCACTGGGGATGAGAAAAGGGGAACATCCTCTTTCACTGGGGATGAGAAAGTATGCATCCTGAATCAGAATGCCAATCTTCCGTTAACAGAAATCACATCATCGTACCACTGATGATATGAAGAGATGTACCGCCGTACCACTGACGATAACACACAACAACGTTCCACTGAAGGCATGAAGAGGTATATCACCGTACCACTGATGATATAATAAGAGATGAATCATCGACGTACCACTGACGATGAAAGAGATGTACCGCCGTACCACTGACGATAACACATACCAACGTTCCACTGAAGGCATGAAGAGGTATACCACCGTACCACTGATGATATAAAAGGGATAAATCATCGACGTACCACTGACGATGAAAGAGATATACCGCCGTACCACTGACGATAACACATACCAACGTTCCACTGAAGGCATGAAGAGGTATATCACCGTACCACTGATGATATAAAAGGAGATAAATCATCAACGTTCCACTGACGATGAAAGGGATGTACCGCCGTACCACTGACGATAACACATACCAACGTTCCACTGAAGGCATGAAGAGGTATATCACCGTACCACTGATGATATAAAAGGAGATAAATCATCAACGTTCCACTGACGATGAAAGGGATGTACCGCCGTACCACTGACGATAACACATACCAACGTTCCACTGAAGGCATGAAGAGGTATATCATCGTACCACTGATGATATAAAAGGAGATAAATCATCGACGTACCACTGACGATGAAAGAGATGTACCGCCGTACCACTGACGATAACACATACCAACGTTCCACTGAAGGCTTGAAAGAGGTATATCACCGTACCACTGATGATATAATAAGAGATGAATCATCGACGTACCACTGACGATGAAAGAGATGTACCGCCGTACCACTGACGATAACACATACCAACGTTCTACTGAAGGCATGAAAGAGATATACCACCATACCACTGATGATATAAAAGGAGATAAATCATCGACGTACCACTGACGATGAAAGAGATGTACCGCCGTACCACTGACGATAACACATACCAACGTTCCACTGAAGGCATGAAGAGATGCCCCTTTGTACCAATGATGGTGAAGAGCAATCAATAATACTTTTTCAATGATTTGAGGATGCATACATAAATGCCTAGTCTCAATATTCATCATCCAATGACAAAAATTCAATCCATGACCAAAATGGAAAGAAGCTGCCAAAAAGACTGGACCATGTGAGGGAGAAACTCACTGGTCTTCTGTTCGTAGTCATCTGAACAGAAAAACTGAAACATATTATCCACCTAGAAACAAATTCAGTGGGGATTTTCAAGGAAAGTGAGTTTTTTTCTTCTTAAGACACTCTAAATGAAAGAGCAATCTGTTTGACAGTAAACTTCATGATAGCAAATGTGAAATGTATGACTGTTTTTGATGTATGTTAATGATGCATATGCTGCCAAAACTTAGCACAAGAATTAACTCAAACGATGGAGTGCGAAGATAACATAATCAAGCATGTCTCAAGCTGATCATCAGAGCAAAAACTGCTATAACAATCTTTTGATGGCTTTAGAATAAATGCGGCCCAACATTAGGGAATATCAGAGCTAAGAGAACACAGTAGTTGAGTTCTACACCATATTTGAACCAGGCCAAAGGTGCATTGAGTGGAACACATTCTTCTTCTTTTGCATTATGAATACATCAGCATATCCATTCCTTGTAATGTACTCATGAATCAAAGTAAAACTTCTTTTATAATTTTCAAAAGGATTTTATTGAAATCAATTTTCTTTTTGTTTCAAAAATTACTATCAACAATAAATGACATTTTGAGAGATATGGAAGAAATGAGATTGCTAATAAAGGGTAAAAGCTCAAACCTTTTTAATAGAATGGTAGCCTGCAAAAGGCAAGACCCCATGGATTATTACAAAATTTGGAAAGTGGTAATTTTGTGGAAAAGGTACATTGAAATGTAATGACCCCATCCTCTCTCTCAACTTGGAATTCCTGAGCAAAGGCTTCCGTTGAAATGTGTTGAACTTCTTCATGATAAACAGATGACTGCTGATGATTAAGTCTTGTCTGATGTAGTTACTTGCCATGAATCCCTAACTTTTGCCTGGACCGCCCTTTCGGGTTTTCAGTCCACCGGGTATTTTATTCTGTTTATGTCTCTAATTTTTGCCTGGACCGCCCTTTCGGGTTTTCAATCCACCGAGACGCTCTTTTTTGCCTAAGCCGCCCTTTCGGGTTTTCAACTTAGCGAGCTGTTCTTTTATTATTTTTAGGCAAAGTATTTCTTGACTACATCAGCATTCACGGGACGGGGGAGCTCTTCTCCATCCATAGTTGCAAGAATTAATGCACCGCCAGAGAAGGCTTTCTTA